>NW_019942791.1:30286-51858 GCF_002910315.2 Salvelinus sp. IW2-2015 | reverse complement strand
GTCTATGTATATAGGGCAGCAGCATCTAATGTGCAGGGTTGCGTAACCAAGTGGAAGCTGGCTAATGATGGCTATTTAAGTCTGAGGGCCTAGGATAGAAGCTGTTTTCAGTCTCTTCTGTCCCAGCTTTTATGCACCTATACTGACCTCGTCTTCTTGGATGATAGTGGGGTGAAACAGGCCGGATGGCTCGGGTGGTTGATGTCCTTGGTGATCTTTTTGGCCTTCCTGTGAAATCGGGTGCTGTAGGTGTCCTGGAGGGCAGGTAGTTTGCCCCTGGTGATGGGTGGGCAGACCGCGACCACCCTCTCAAGTTGTCCTGTGGTTGCGGGTGGTGCAGTTGCTTCCATTGTCTGATAGAAGGTGTGAGAGGATATGCTATATCAAGTAGCAAACAAACTCATCATTTTAAAGCTTAATTAAGGCTAATGGGTTTCAAAGCTGCAGTCAGCATTGATTTCTTAGAATAGTACTACCAAGGCATCACGAGGCGTTTAATACGTTGTCAATTATCATAAAATCAAGACTAAAACAACTAAACGCATTGCGTATAAACAGCATACAAGTTCTTAGCGATAAACTCAGACACATGTTAGCAACTACTAATAGTAAATGCAATTCAGCCAACTATGGTAGTTTCTTTCCATTCCTTGAAATATACTGGCAAAATTACATTTTTACTGACTGTCACAATAAACACTGAATCAGCTTCTTGAATTGCAATAATCAGCTTCAGGTTCCCTAGGATGCCATGTGAAAGGTTAACCATTCACTAGTTCTGGTGATTCATTTGCACATTGCTGTAAGAACGTGCTGCATTGAGATTCAGTGTCTTTGAGTAAAGGTTAAATGGACTATAGTGCTCTTCATTTTCATCTTCTAAATTGGTGCACCATGTGTCACAGTTTAATCCCAATTCAATTCCATTCACTGCTAAAGTACACATTACCTATGCAATAAATTTATTTTATGAAATTTGAATTATGGAAATCGATCAAATACAACCAAAGCATCACCGTTGTAATGCATTTTCACATAAAGAATGGATCATCATCTATTTGATTAGTAAATAAATCTATAACTAGATAATTGGCATCTATTATTGATTACTTCATCACATGGTCCTTTCCATCCTTACAACAATGAGACGTTGTTATAGGTAAAAACAACTTAAAAACATGAACTGGCTGTCTGGACATGAGCTTAAACTTTCACCGTGCAGTGTGTTGGTCCTTCAGGAGCATATAACATGTAGGTAGATGTCTGACCTGCACCATGTACGACTGGGTGTGTCTGGGCCCATGGCTGGGTCCGGATGGAGGAAGAAGGTGGGGGTTAGCGGGGTAGGAGGAGAGGAGCTGCCGGACTGGGGGCACAGTGAGGATGATTCACGCAGGCTGTGAGTCAACGGACAGGGCCCAGCCAGCTATAAGCAGGGAACCATGCAAGGAGGCATGGATGTTCTGGTTAGCACACATCCACCACAGCCCACAACCACAGGTAAGACTTGACTCCAGCACTGACTGGGGGTGACGGATAGAGGCTCTAAGGACAGTGTGGATGGGGAGAGGACATTGAGATTCTGAAGATGAGCTATTTCATTTGAGGCATGACAGCTCAAAGTTAACGTTTTGAAGAAACAGACTAATTATGCATGCCATTCAACTTTAGACATATTCAGTCATTTATTTCATGATTTACAGATTATTTATGATTTACATGAACCAAATGTAACTAATTTCAAATTTAACCACAATTTCTGTGCAGCATCTGTTGTGGTTTTGATCGAAAAAACTTAATTGACTTTAACCATGTTTTGAGGCTATATACTGTTTGTTTACATTATGTTATTTACAACAAACTGGCGTAAAAACAAGCTTATATTTTGGTTCGTGATGAGGTACAACAGTTGGACTCAATGTTTCTAAGTATTATTCTTCGATGTAACATATCATTATTTATTTTTAAATGGATGTAGCAACTACAGATTGCCCCTTTAATTGTATGACTTAGTCGATTTTGAAAAAGTAGTTCTGCTAAATGGTATATCTTATTTTATTACTATATATTTAAATAGCGTAGGATTGTATTGTTCTCCCAGATAAACAAGATGCATGTCTCTGGGTCCTTTCTTGCCTGGGCTGGTGTGTCTGTGTCTGTGTGTCACCCTCAACGCGGTCGGCCCCTCAACGGGGAGTCCAGATGAGGAACAACATCAAGTTGCTGGCCATGATCACGTTCCACATAAAGAATTATCTGACCGAGGTACCACACACAACCGTCTTACTCAGGGCTCTGTAGGGGGGGAAGACGACTGGAAAAAGAGACATGCACTCCCTATTGTGTCTCGCCCTTCAGGAGTATCCCCGCATAAGCGTGAAAAGTGTCTATGTATGTCACCGAGCAGCCATCCCTTCATCCTAATCTATTTTATCCTTAAAGATATTCAAATAAGAAGCGATATATTATTAATAACCTTCCTCAGGCAGCATATTTCATGAATTATGTTCGCTGTATCTTTATCTTAAACGTATCATCAGGTTAACTTCTCATGGTCCAAGTCTCAAATGGAATCCAGCTATACTTCAGGCTATCTACAATCACATCAGCTACTTTGTCTATAGTCTATCCTTACACAATCACTCAGCCTAATCATGATCTGAGTCTTTACAAATCCATCATACTGTCTTAACTATCTTAACCAGCATATCACATCCACGTAGAATGTCCTACACCTTCTTATGCACAATCACACACTAGTACTTTCTGTCCTCATCACCCCTACTGTCTAAACTACCTTTGCAACATCACACCACTATTTTTCTATCTTACAACATTATCCATCCAAATGTCTATCCTTACCTAAATTCCCATCCACTTCTAACCTTATCTTCAAATTCCTTCCAGTCTGCTTCTTCTACACATTCCATCACTTACTTATTGAAGTCCTACAAAATCTCCAGCAACTTCTTAGCGTCCATTACATAATCACTATATGTCAACCATCCTTACATTCACATTCACTTACGTCTTATTCTTAATCCTACAGATTCCAATCCAGCTTTTTATTTACTATCCTTAAACCAATATCAACATCCACTATGCTATGCTATAACTTTCCCTAACCTATACATCGATTCTGGGTTACGTCCTACATACATAATCACTCCAGGGCTATATCATGTCTAGTCCCAACATACCCACGCTTCATTGTTTAAACTCTAATCCTTACAGTTATCCCTATCGCACTTTTGATCCCCTATTGGTTCTTCCTACACCCTATCACACGCCTTTCCAAACTATCAGCAAACCCTATCCGTCACAGCTTAGCTTGTAAGCAGGCCATCCACCAAATGCTGTTCGCTCATTGAAAATGCTCACCACTGTCTGTATCTGAGTCATAAACTCCACACCAGCCTCTTATCTGAGGTCACATCTGCAGTCCTATCCCAACATTGTTCCTATAGCCTCCGCTGAACTAACGTACATCAAATCCCAACGTAGTATAAGCATCATATACTTACCAATTCTCACTTAACACTGACATCCTTCGAGAAATTCACTCCCGATTTCTGACTCTGCCTAAGCCCTATCCAGGATTCGCAATCTCCTACGATCTATTCATACTGCGTTCCCGTCGCCAAGAACCTATGCTAACTCCTCCAGGTGCTAAGGACCATCAGACCTCTTGTATTTTACCGTCCAAATCATCATCGCAAAGCCTTCTACTCCTCGATTAATTGTTAACTTAAATCTATATTGACGCCCATGGTCTAAACCCTGGTCTCTAACTATCACAGAATTCAAAGTTCATGTCCCACTCATAATCTTACCGAATTCATCACTTAGTGACTGTCAACACCTACTCACAGGCCTTATCTCAGTATTATTACCACAATCCGGCTATTCTGATCCATCAATCCCGTCGGCAAGAAACTCCTAGCCCTAAGCTGTGCCCACCTGACCGAGTCTCATTCAGCTAATAGACTTTTCCTTGGTCCGTCCACAATAACAATAAACATTATCAGACAGCAACTAGGTACTCCACTTACAGAAAATTCAACAATCCAACTATTATTGGATGCCCGTACTAATCCTTAACAGACAAATATCAATGTAATACTCTCCAAAGCAGTGTCCTTAATGGTCCTAAAAAAGCTCCATTTACATAACTACATCATATGTCCCAACATCCACTACTGGTCTATTAGTCTCTTATACTACTATACACCATATCCAAACCATCAAACAGAATATTTAAAGCTGAGTCTAATAGAACTTACTAATTACACTCTTAATTTCACCGCAACTTGACCCACAAATGTCCAATGCTCCCCTCAGTTCAAGCGGTTCTCCCACCGGCCATGAATATTCCGACGACATATCACATCCCAGATACCTTGTGTCCTATTATGACGCCTACGATTCACAAATCACACCAGGCCCCTATACTCTTATTAACCTGACTCAATCCTTTACAGGACATTATCCAATTCCCAATGCTCTAATAAGTTATTCTATGTCATCAAATCAACGTGACCAACATATCCATCTCACTAAGTCTCATATAAGCTTATACCTTACACATATCAATCCCACATTATGAAAACTCAGTCCTTATCATCCCTACAACTTCAGAACAATCTAACTCGAATATACCTGGTCCTAGTCTTCAGTTACCGTTAAAGTCCCGAATCCCAAGCTTCATCCAGGCGCGCAAATCACACTAGGGACTATGTCGATAACCCCTCTACATGAACCTCGTATCACATCCCATGGACCGAGTGTAGTACTCGGGTGCTATCACTCTGTCGCTTTACAGACATATCATCCAGCCCTTATATGGGCCTTAATACTCTGGGTTCCTACCAGACATTACCCACACTCCCAGCTATACTGGTCTATCAGCTCTGGGTCGCTTACAGACAATCACTCCAGCTTACGGGTCTATGTTTGAGTCCTTACAAACATTATCACTCAGGCTATTATTGCGATAGTCTGATCCTTACCGGACACTTGGAAGTGCAACAGGTACCAACGATGCTCTCTGACGCCTAATGATGCACTTTAACACGCCTAAGTGCCCAGTCTCAGCCGGTGTGTGCGCCGCTTCACAGATGTGTGACCTAACTGAGCAGGACTATACTGTCTCCATGCATATAACCGTTCAGTGCAACATAAGCATGATCCGAGATCCGCCACTCCTCTATACGTCCGTTACACTTCATTGGCCGCACCTGTAGCAGACATATTCTTGACCATCAACTTGCATTCTGGCCCAGTTAGACCTGGGCTGGGAGTCGCCCCTAGGATATGACTGACGGGGCCTAAACTCCAGAAAGCCTGGTCGCGGTGTAAGAGACTGTGACAGCGCTAATCAAGTCACTGTCCGCCAGGAAATTGATCCAGATGGCTCATACGTCCTGGCGACGATAGACGTCAAAATCTGCTCGCCAGAGCCACGCCCATCAAGCTGGCATGCAACGGAAGCACCGCAGGGCAAGCGACGGCATACACCCAGGCACACACAGATCAGTACGTTTCTAGCACCTAGCCATCAACACTTCTATTCTATACATAAATGTCATTATTTTATATAGATTATTTGTCTACATTTAGATATCGTATTTTGTGCTCTTTATAATTCCAA
This sequence comes from Salvelinus sp. IW2-2015, assembly GCF_002910315.2. NCBI lineage: Eukaryota > Metazoa > Chordata > Actinopteri > Salmoniformes > Salmonidae > Salvelinus > Salvelinus sp. IW2-2015. The sequence continues at coordinate 46,208 of NW_019942791.1, read as the reverse complement.
TTATGAACAAGTCTTATGTTCTCTGTTCATAACTATTAAGTGAATGTATGTTGTCCTATGGCAAATAATCTAGTGATTAGATGGCCTTTAAAAGTCCTATAATTTTAAGTGTCGTGTCCGTCTGTGAAGCCTGATACTACTGTTCAATGACTCTTTTCTTGACAGATGAACCGATGCAATAATTTATTCTAGACCCAGTGAAGCCTTGTTATGAACATTATTTGAAAGAGTCTAAGAAGCTTATCGGTGATAAGGCTACTGGAAAGAACCAAGGGATCAGGCTGTTGATAAAAGTGAGTTCTATAATTAATTTGAAAAAAACGTGCGCGTATACTGGGTACGCTCTTCAGGGAGACAGACGTCAGAAGGCCTCTCCACCCTGTGACATATTTAACCTGACCGCTTCATGTAGCACGCCACAGGGTACCTTTTCCAGGAACAGGTGTTAGATGGGATAACTGGATTCTACCCCAGTAGATTCCGGCTCTTTACGACATTATGAACTCCAGCTCTCAACTTGTCCCATATTTCAACCTTCTGACATAACAGATCAGATATAATCATTTTTTCGCCTGACATTGTGAGGTACATTTCAGGGGATCTTCTAATGGTTGCTTTTTAAACCTTAGAATCAATTACTACTCACAAGCTTACGTCTACTGGCGCCTTCTAAACCTAATCTCCCTTACAAAATGATTCAAGCCCAGTCTCATTCACCGTCTTATAAGCCAGTCTTGCTTTATTCAGACAAATCACATCCAGACGTTGTACGTGGGCTACCAGGTGTTGATCACAGAATATCACCGCTCCTGCGTTCTTACTCCTTCAATACTGGTATGGCTCTCACTCACATATCAACCTAATTACCCTGATATCTTTGGCCTACCATCTAGGTCGCTTAAAACTAGATACAAGTCAATTCCCGGACAACGGTATAATGAGGCATCTGATTCATCTTAGCTCTCTTACTATACCTATCCTACACTTCACGTTTATATGCTTTGGTTCGTTGAACCATAGGAAATAAGTAATTAGCTCTTTCGTATATCATAACATTCATCTATCTGATTTAGTCTCAATCCTTACCATACATGTTCATCCACAACTAATCATACATAACACCCCCTGGTTTGTGGTACGTTGAATAGCTTGGACGTCTATACTACCGTAAACACAATTGCTCACAGCTTAAGGCCACCTAGAAGTATAATGTATAACAAGATAACATAATGGATCCATTTTGTAGGTAAAGTGAACTGTTCCCAAATTGGTCACTTTTCCCATTGTCATGTTTAAATAGGCCTAGATATCAAGTTGAAAACTGTCCTAGAAAGTAAATGAATAACAGTGGGTGGACTCGAGACAAACTGTTAGGCAACCTTTCCTATTTCCAGGCTAATCATTTTTCAACAGAAATTAATCATATGCTACAGGCCTATTTCAAGCTGAGGTTTGAGCTGTTTAAACAGAGCTGCAACCACCACATTTTATGTAGTCTGGGAACTTCAAAAAGCAACCTGGTCTCAGAGTATTTCGTATTATTCTGTACGTAAATGCGAACCCCTCCAATGAGTATCATATGTTACGTATGTATCAATTTGTGGATGTCCATCATTAATTTCATATGATATGTTACGAATGGTAATTCCGATGAAATGTTACGAATTTGCAAAACATTCAATATGTACCGAATTTGTCAAATGTACGTTACGAATTCCCAAAACGTATGATATGTTACGAATTCTAATTTCTTGTGGCTAACGTTAGCTAGCTTGGTAAKGTTGGCTAGGCTAGGGGTTAGGGTTAGGGGTTAGGGTTAAGTTTAGGAGTTAGGTTAAAGGGTTAAAGTTAGGGTTAGGGGAAGGGTTAGCTAACATGCTAAGTAGTTACAAAGTAGCTAAAACGTAGTAAGTAGATTACAAGTTGCTAATTTAGCTAACTGCTAAAGTTGTCTGCAATAAGATTCAAACACGCAACCTTTGGGTTGCTAGCCGTTCGCGTTATACATAACATATCATACTATTTTGAGTGTGCCAGATATACTTTTTTTAAAGCGCAAGATGAAACAATGTGAAAGATTTTACTGAGTTACTGTTCATATAAGGAAATCAGTCAATTGAAATACATTCATTAGGCCCTAATCTATGGATTTCACATGACTGGGAATATAGACATGCATTTGTTGGTCACAGATACCTTAAAAAATAAGGGAAGTGGATCATTTGCCTCATGCAGCACGACACGTTTCCTTCGCATAGAGTTGATCAGGCTGATGATTGTGGCCTGTGGAATGTTGTCTCACTCCTCATCAATGCCTGTGCAAAGTTACTGGATATTGGCGGGGAACTGGAAATCGCTGACGTACAAGTCAATCCAGAGCATCCCAAACATGCTCAATGGATGACATGTCTGGTGAGTATGCAGGCCGTGGAAAAACTGGTACATATTCAGCTTCTAGGAATTGTGTACAGATCCTTGGGGCATGGGGCCGTGCATTATCATGCTGAAACATGATGGGATGGCGGCAGATTAATTGCAAAACAATGGGCCTCAGGGTCTGGTCATGGTATCTACGTGCATTTCCATTTATAAAATGACATTTTCATCAGCTGTCTGGGTGGCTGGTCTCAGACGATCCCACAGGTGAAGAAGCCGGATGTGGAGCRCCTGGTATGGTGTGGTTACACGTGGTTACACGAGGCCAGTTGGACGTACTGCCAAATTCTCTAAAACGACGTTGGAGGTGGCTTATCGTAGAGAAATTAATTATTCAATTATCTGGAAACAACTCTGGTGGACATTCCTGCGGTCAGGTCTCTAGTGGCACATTCAAACAACTTGTAACTCAGCAATCTCTGATTGCGACTTCAGTGCGACTTCAGTGCGTTGAAGACAACTAGGACCTCAGAAAAAAAATTGCTCTGACTGGGAAAAATTGTTTTGAACGGTCATCCAACTCAGAATTCCAATTCAGAAACTCTGGCATCTTTCTCTGACTTTCTGACCTGAAAATCACTGATGGCATGATTTGACCTCGTTTTTTCCCCCTCAGTTCCCAGTTCACCACAAGTTTAATGGTTTAACAGACACTATCACTGTCAACATACAATCCTTAGCCCATCAGTTTCTGTGGAGATGTCTTATGGTTAAAAGCAGGGCTTGAATTGAGGGGGTATGTGAGGATATAGGCCTAACCCTTGTTATAGAGATGGGCTAAAAGCGATCTAGGCTATAACAATGATTAACTCCACGATTATTTCTACATAGTCTACTAGCCTATCGAAGGTCTAGTTCAACCTCAACATGGTCTCTAGGTAGGTCTAAAGGCTTATGAAAACATTCACTTTAAAATGAAAAGCAAGTGTCATTATCACACAGAAAATATGGTTGTTTTATTAAATGATCCGCAATTTAGAATGCCTATGCCTATAGCAAAAGACCAAAAAGATAGAATCGGTATGGAAGCTGTATGGGTCTATTCAGACGTAACAGCTTAACAGATCAACTTTTATATTTTTTATTTAGGAGAATCGCATTGAATCAGGCTATTCATTTCAGTGCAGTTGCGTTCTTACGCATAACCTTAACCAGAAAGTATTCAGACCACTTCCCTTTTTCCACATTTTGTTACGTTTCAGCCTTATTCTGGTGGGTTTTTTCCTCATCAATCTACACATAATGACAAAGCGAAAACAGGTTTTTAGAAATGTTTGCAAATGTATTCAAAAAAAAAAAAAAACTGAAATACCTTATTTACAAATCAAATTAAATCAAATTGTATTCATCACAAACATGTTTAGCAGATATTATTGCAGGTGTAGTGAAATGCTTGTGTTTCTAGCTCCAACAGTGCAGTAATATCTAACAAGAAATATATAACAATACACACAATCTAAAGTAAAGGAATGGAATTAAAAATATAGAAATATTTGGATGAGCAATGTCAGAGAAGCATAGACTAAGATACAGTAGAATAGGACAGAATACAGTATATACATATGAGATGAGTAATACAAAATGTGTAAACATTATTAAAGTAACTAGTGTTCCATTATTAAATTGGCCAGTGATTTAAAGTCTATGTATATAGGGCAGCAGCCTCTAATGTGCTAGTGGTGGCTATTTACCAGTCCAATGGCCGTGAGATAGAAGCTGCTTTTCAGTCTCTCGGTCCCAGCTTTGATGCACCTGTACTGACCTCGCCTTCTGGATGATAGAGGGGTGACCTGGCAGTGGCTCGGGTGGTTGTTGTCCATGATGTGACATCAGGTGCTGTAGGTGTCCTGGACGGCAGGTAGCTTGCCCCGGTGCTGTGTTCGGCAGACCGCACCACCCTCTGGAGAGCCCTGCAGTTGCGGGCGGTGCAGTTGCCATACCAGGTGGTGATACAGCCCAACAGGATGCTCTCAATTGTGCATCTGTAAAAGTTCGTGAGGGTTTTAGGTGCCAAGCTAAATTTCTTCAGCCTCCTGAGGTTGAAGAGACACTTTTGCGCCTTCTTCACCACACTGTCTGTTTGGGTGGACAATTTCAGTTTGTCAGTGATGTGTACACCGAGGAACTTGAAGCTTTCCACCTTCTCCACTGCGGTCCCATCGATGCTCCCTCTGCTGTTTCCTGAAGTCCACAATCAGCTCCTTAGTTTTGTTGATGTTGGGTGAGAGGTTATTTTCCTGGCACCACACTCCCAGGGCTCTCACCTCCTCCCTGTAGGCTGTCTCATCATTGTTGGTAATCAGGCCTACTACTGTTGTGTCATCTGCAAACTTGAAGATTGAGTTGAAGGCGTGCGTGGCCAAGCAGTCATGGATGGACAGGGAGTACAGGAGGGGGCTAAGCACGCATCCTTGTGGGGCCCCAGTGTCAGTGAAGTGGAGGTGTTGTTTCCTACCTTCACCACCTGGGGGCAGCCCTTCAGGAAGTCCAGGACCCAGTTGTAAAGGGCGGGGTTCAGACCCAGGGCCTCAAGCTTAATGATGAGCTTTGAAGGTACTATGGTGTTGAATGCTGAGCTGTAGTTAATGAACAGCATTCTTACATAGGTATTCCTCTTGTCCAGATGGGATAGTGTGCAGTGCGATGGCGATTGCATCGTCTGTGGATCTGTTGAGCGGTAAGCAAATTGAAGTGGGTCTTGGGTGTCAGATAAGGTAGATGTGATATGATCCTTGACTAGTCTCTCAAAGCACTTCATAATGACAGAAGTGAGTGCTATGGGGCGATAGCTAAGGTAACTGAACTAAATGACTTTCTTGGGAACAAGAACAGTGGTGGACATCTTGAAGCATGTGGGGACAACAGACTGGGATAGGGAGAGATTGAATATGTCCTTAAACACTCAAGCCAGCTGGTCTGCGCATGCTCTGAGGATGCGGCTTGGGATGCTGTCTTGGCTGGCAGCCTTGCAAGGGTTAATACGCTTAAATGTCTTACTCACATTGGCCACGGAGGAGGAGAGCCCACAGTCCTTGGTAGCGGGCTGCGTCGGTGGCACTGTATTATCCTCAAAGCGGGTGAAGAAGGTGTTTAGCTTGTCCGGAAGCAAGACGTCGGTGTCCGCGAAGTGGCTGGTTTTCCATTTGTAGTCTCGTGTCTGAGSCATGGATTTGCTACTCCACTTTGTCTCTATACTAACATTTTGCCTGTTTGATTGCCTTACGGAGGGAAAATGTACACTGTTTGTATTCGGCCATATTCTCAGTCACCTTGCCATGGTTAAATGCGATGGCTTGCGCGTTCAGTTTGCGCGAATACTGCTATCTATCCACAGTTTCTGGTTAGGGTAGGTTTTAATAGTCACAGTGGGTACAATATCTCCTATACACTTCCTGATAAACTCGGTCACCGTATCAGTGTATTCGTCTATGTTGTTTTCGGACACTACCGGGAACACTACCAGTCCGCGTGCTCAAAACAATCTTGAAGCGTGGATTCCGATTGGTCAGACCAGCGTTGAATAGTCCTTAGCACGGGTACTTCCTGTTAGAGTTTCTGCCTATAGGAAGGGAGGAGCAAAATGGAGTCGTGGTCAGATTTGCCGAAGGGAGGGCGGGGGAGGGTCTTGTAGGCATCCCGGAAGTAGCAGCGGTTGTGTGTTTTAGCAGTGCAAGTACTACAATGTGTTGATAGAACTTCGGTAACGTTTTCCTCAAATTTGCTTACCGTCGCTCTGATACCCAAAAGTTCTTCCTGGTTGTATGTAATAACACAAAAAAAAATCCTGGGCTAATAATGTAATAAATAACACATAATTAAACAAAATACTGAAAAGTTGACAGATTGATAGATGAACTGAGGTTCACACTCCAGCCCAGTTGTTGGTGGTAATGCACTTTAAAGTTGGTTGCCAGCAGACATATAAAGTCCACAGAAGAAGACTGCTGAAGGAGTCTTCCTCCTTTATCTGTGGATTAATTTTCAGAGTAGAGAACACACAATTTTGTGTGACTCAAAATGAGTCAAAATTCTACAAGATCCAGAAAAAAAGGTGGAGTACAGGTCTTGTGGAGTACAGGTTAAAACAACCCAATGTTTATATCACAGAACAAATTAGCTAGCAACAGCAAGCTACCTAGCTAAATGTCCATGAATGCTTCATGTGTTTCAACCTGAATTCGTTTGGATATTTCAAACTACGTGTCCTGATCGTGTCTGGTGTGGACGTACAAAATAAACATGCGCGCGATGGCTCTAGACAGCATGTAAGGTGTTGGTATCAAGTCATGTCAGTCAGACGTTCAATGGTAGGCGACAGCCACTTGGTGGTACTGTTGCCTAGGCTGATTTCTTTTGTTTTGGGGGAAAAAACAAACATTGTTTTCGTTGAGGGATGTTTCTTGGGATGATCCCAGCTTGATTTAAACGTTTTAACATATAAACGTTCACACCACTAATAGACTGTTTATTATTTAGTCGGCATCACTCTTAAAACTGACACTATGTTTCCTTCAGAACTAAGCTAATGCGTTGAGCAAGCAAATCATTTGATTTGATTTAATAACTGCAATAAATCGGTTAGAGATTCAGTTGTCAGTCTAACTTGTGCAACCCCTCAATTTAGTCCGTATCCCTTCTTCCTCCGCTAACCCCCCATCCTCTCCCAATTTGGACAAGTCTGTTTGAATGTTAAATGACGAGACAGAGGCATTGATGCGAGTAACCAGTCTTGTTCAGTACATTGCAATTCATCCGGGTATCTCAAGTACTCCGGTAAAAACACTGCAGTTGCAGTAATTAACATTTACCAACAGATGACATCACTGTGCCATCTTACACCCATAACATCTCCCCTTTTATAAAATAGGACAGGAGATGTCAATTCACTAACACAACAAACCTAGTAATAATTTCCAACACGAACAGTTTAATTCTTTTTTCAGGTATCAACTTAACACATTTTGATAGTCTCTTCACTTTTATCGCTGTCTGTCAACAATCCCTAATGGGAAAGCTACAGATTCAGTATTTTTGGTGGCTGGGACAGATGCCCGCAGCGTGAAAAGACAGGGGGCTCGTCTGCGAGGACTGCYGGTTCCCGCACAGGCGTGTCACCTGACTGTCTAAGGGGAGTATTGATGGGCGAGGGAGCGGCCAACCTGTGATCCCCTGGCTCTTCGCCCAGTGCCTTGCTGGGGTTCCGTCTTTTGTCATGCCGTCAGGGTTCTATGACCATCAGGGTTCTGAGTAGGTGCTGGCTCAGCAATCCAAAGGTCAAACCTGTTGCGACGGTACAGTGATCCATTCACTTTGACCAAGTAGGAGCGTGGTGCAACTTTCTGTACACAGGATCCAAGTCTCCAGAGGCCCGCCCGGTCCCCTGGTAGTGGCTTAATTCGCACTGTTTCACCCACCCTGAGCTCAGGTAGGTCTTTGCTGATTTGTCGTAGATGAACATGGAGACCTGTCTTCTGTGACGTAGCTTCACCAGCACGTCTGTCACCACACATGGCTCCAGGAGAGTGTTGGCTACCGGCAGAACTGCTATAAAGCGCTGTGCCATGAGGCGCTGGGCCGGGCTGCTATCCATGCCTTCTATCGGGGTAGTAGGCCACTGCAGGATTGCTTTCCAGGCATCTTTGCCCTCTRGTAGAGCTTTTTTGCAGAGGTATTGGACTCACCTGGACTCACTCATCACCCGTTTATTACCTCCCCTATATTTGTCAGTTCCCCTGCTCTGCTGCATTAGTTGTTTTTTGCCCGTATTACTCGTTTGCTGACACTGTTCCTGTCTCGTTCCATGTCTGTTCTATATTAAATGTTTGACTCCCCGTACCTGCTTCGTCGCTCCAGCATCATCCCTGTGACAGAATGCAGCAGCCAACATACAAAGCATCGGGGAGTACTGGCGTTCCAGTTGGTGGTGACATCGGCTCTGGGTCATCACCAATGGAACCGGGGGGTGCCTAGCCAGCTCGTCGGGCTTCCACACCCTAGCTGGCTCGAGAGGCTGCCTTGCCCCGGTTGGCTCGGATGGCGCCCATCCCATGTCGGACCTCAGCCGGATCGTCAGTTCTTGTTCTCCCAGCCGGCCCAGGAGTTTTTTGGGATTTGTTTACCTCTGTTTACCTCTTACCTCTTCTTACCTCTTCTATTCCCCCTTTTATGGGAGTGTCACAAACCATGGATGCCATTTCAATGGTGGTTATTTCTGCACCTCTCTCTATGGTGTCAAGAGTGTTTAKATTTCCTCACTCACGGTTCTAATATATGCCAATTTGAACAATTTTCCAAGGTAGTGATAACTACTTCCCTGGACAGTAGTTATGGTATTTGTGCCTTTTAATAGGTCAAGGCACCTGATACCTTGTATTCGAATCAATAATGAAGCGTCTGCCAATTTACTACTGGAGAATATGGGAGACCTAATGTCTTATACCAGTGTCACGATTCAAATATCACTGTTGTTGGCAACACATATTACCAAAATTAGGGTCCATTGTCCGTCCATAATATAAATCTCTCGTCAATACACACACACACACACACTCAGGAAACAAAAACAAACACACAAAACAAACATTATTTGGTTYGGAAAATCTTCCTTTCTTATAATTTAAAAGGAGTAATTTCTTCTCCAACAATTTTTTTTTTATTACTCCATGTAATTTTTCATTTTATACCCACATGGTAGTTCCTCCTATGCAAATTTCCATGTAGGTTTAAAATGCTGATTTCCCAATCATAACCAACTGTTTTACCACTCCACTGATTTATTATTATTATAATATATTTTTTTACCTGCAGGAATATTTMATTATTTCTAAATTAGGATCTCGTCCTGAAATTTCATCTCATGCATTTACATCTTATGATCGTAAACCATGTAATGTCATGAAATACCCCCAATTCTCTGTTCCAAACAGAGTCTCAGTCCCCAGACCTATTGTGCACAACCTGTTCCCAGATCAGGATTTTCTGAAAACTCCCAGAGCTTTTCCCCAATTGTAGGTTGTGTTTAAGAAAATCAGTCTCACACTTAACTCTCTATTTCTTTGGGATGGCATATCCATCCAATGAAGCTCCTTGCTGGGTACGAGGCGGGTCCCTTTACTGTGTTAACCTTGGTCTCCCCGGGAATGATCAGCAAGTGGAGTTAGCCATCCCATCCTCGTCGCCAAATTGTCATGGAAATTCTAACAAATAGGAAGAAAGACTGTAGATTCTTCAAACAACAACTTTATTATAATATTTACTAAAATGGAGCAGTTAATTAACAATCACTCAATGGTGCAGAGTTAAGGGCCCAATGAACAGAGTTGCATTTCAGCTTTTATAGAAAAGTACAACCTCCTTATCTATTGTGCAGCTAGCAGATGTGTGGAAACAATGGTTGGGTACATAGTTACAAAACTAGTGATTATCGTTTCTTTTGGGATCCTGTAGATACTGAGTAACAGGATGTGTCACATACTGTGGTTTAACCAAGTCTTATGACCAGTGGCGGATTTAGGCATTGGCACCATGGGCAGCCGCCCAGGCATGGGGCTCCCGCACAAAAAAATAAAAATAGAAAACAAAAATAAAAATCAGAATGGTGACATTTACGCGATCTGTTTTTTATCGCCCATTTGCACGTCACGTCAATGATATCATGTCACCGTGTGGGACTGTGGGTCAATTAACCTTGTCGGAGTGAACGCCCTGATTCTAGTTTGTGAGCTAGGCAGGCTACTGCCTGGGAAGGTCTCCCACTCAGAAGTACGAGATGGGGAGGCAGGTGTAGGTTGACCCCAGGTCTCCCCACTGGAAGCTCAAGGTAGGGGGAGTGGGGGAATCTATCAAATAGTACACCTCTAACTTTGTACAGTACTAATGCAATTAGTAATGCAATTAGTTGTGCAATTTAGTTTGTGTGTTTCTTGTTTGAAGTGCAATAGTGTAATAATCAGGTTCTCTTTTTTATAAGTGTGTTATTCTATTTGTGTGATATAGGATTTGTGCAATTTAGTTTTATTTGTGTGTTTTATGTTAGCAATAGGGTAATAGTGTAATAATTTGATTCCTTTTTTATTTGTATTTGTATACTACAATTTGTTTCTATTTGTCTTTGTTACTTCTTTTTGATAGAGTCTTATTTTTGTATATATATTTATATAGTTTTAAATGTTATGTTTATGTATTTGTGTTGTTCCAAATGTCTGAATAAAAATTACAGTTAGTGCAGAATGGTGTTTTTTTGGTTCGCCCAGGGAGCCATACAAGCTAGAACCGCCACTGCTTATGACTAGAACAGACACGGACAGTCTGTATCGGTAGAGAAACAAAGAATAGCCAGTTCTATAAGTTTAATACAGAATAGACAGAGCCTAGTTAGTAATTTTCCACCACAGCACACACTGGTTGAATTAACGTTGTTTCCACGTCATCTCAATGAAATTACGTTGAACCTACGTGTAATAGATGTTGAATTGACGTCTGTGCCCAGTGGGATTGTTATTCAATTTGAGAGACTTGTGATGATTTCTGTCCGGGAACACAGAACTAGAGATTTGGGTCTTTATGTTAACATTAGAGGCCTTGGCAGCATGGTTCTTTGCACTGGACAGAACAAACTTTGCAAGGTGGATTCCTATCTACATTTGAAATTTGAAAGCTCTAGCAGCTAACATTAGAGAATAATTCTCAGACCTCTGGGTACTAGCAAAAACACAAAACAATTTCTCATGCATGTCGCTTGACCAATTAAGCTCATGAGCAAAACAGTGAGCTATTAAAAGGTACAGGGGGAGCCATTGGTATAACAGAGAACCCCACTGCCTTCTGGAGATAGATGGTAGCAGGACCTGAGCAGACCAGACTACTGGTTGATTTTGAAGCCCAGCTTATTAATGTAGTGTCCCCTTCAACATGAACTCTTCAACACGAGCAAAGTTCATTACACCAGGAAACATAAAAAACAAGTGGCCAGCTTGTGCAACAATATCTCAAGCATGTGTAGTCTAGTGAGATTAGTCCAGAGCTTCTGGTTTTGGATAGACACAATTGTGCAAGCAAAGATGTCATTAGCATTGTCCACAACATTGGAAAAACTAGGCATTCCTCAATATCAGAAATATCTCAAGGAAGTAATTGTGGTTCAGAACACATCCCGTAAGAGGAATAATATACCACAGCTTCAAAAGTATAAGGCAAAGTCAGTCACAAAACAGGCAAAGCAATTACAGTATCAGACTTAAAAAGTGACTGTACACTTTTCAGCCAACTACATTGCAAGCAAGTTATGTGATGGAAACCTGGATGAGTTTCTCTCTCATGAGAATAACCGATTTCCTCCAACCCTTTCAAATAACAGAATGCCTGACCTGCCAATCATCTGCTAGACCTGATCGCTGTAGATTCCTACACACCTGTGCCCTCTTCTTTTGCTGCCAAAATCATTGATGGAGCTGTTATTGTCCATTCCTTGCCTACCCACCAAGTTTCCAATTCTGCAATCAAATGTCTTCCTGCTTTTGGTAGAGCACCAGTTGAAAAACAGCAGAAGAATCAATATTGAATGAGACACAGGTAGTCTAACAGACTCAATGAGAGAGAAGCAGGGAAAAAACAAGCTCCAATGTAAATTCTCTGACTTTCTCAGAAATCCTACTAACAAACAGGAGCTTTTCAGCTTGTTGACACAGGTGTGCCAAGAATATGCCTTCATAGATGACCTTTAAAAGGGTGCACAGACCATTATCATTGGAGCAGTGGACATCATTGTCCTCCTTGCTTTTCTTCCATCTTATCAAGGATTAGCGAGCCATAAAGCTGTGGGTTACTTTTGATATYGGTAAAAACTACTAGATTTCTATAAACACCATTTGTGAGAAGCTTGGAATGCACAAGTTTGGCTTCGCCAGCTTTCAACGCATTCACAGGTTGTGATACAAACAGGTTCATGAAAGGGTGACAGAGGTGACTGAAGCCTTCATTTCCATGTCAGCTGAACCATTTCAACCCCTGGATCTGGAATCGTCCACATTCACATTGATTGAGAGAGACACCTGTGTTCTCTATGACAAGACAACCAGCAACTCTTTTCTAAGAAGTKATTCTCAATGGAGAACATCCCCTCAACACAGGCTGCACTGCTGCAACATTCAAACAGAGCAGTGTACCAAATTAGCATTCGGTCAACAAGTCTGAAAACCATCCAATTGGCACCTTCACCAGAAAGTTTGATTTGGATCTTTGGCTGGGCTAAAAAGTTGATTCCTGGACACCTTTGTGGACACTTACCAGAGGCTGCCAAAGCTTACAGAGAACTCCTGAGGTGTGGCTGCAAAAGTGAGCTCTTCTGTTCTCAGAAGTGTTAATGCCAGGATGCTGGATTATCATGCACAGCATTATGCCATTATACTGGTACATGTTGGCCAGGTTCCTAAGTCTTTTATTTTCACCACTAATCAGAATTTACAGAATACATTTGATGTATTATGACTCAATTTCATGTTATTTTATGAGAATTTCACTTTTATGAGAATTTCACATTTTAAACATGACTATGGATTAATTAGCATCTACAGTACATTGGCAGTCCTTCCTGGTTAAGTTTGCAATGAGCAAAGCTTCRATGACGTTTTAATGTCATCTGAGGAATGTTTGTACCAAATTGKATGCTTTTATCTGCCGTATAACTGTTTTTATGGTCAAATAGCAGCTATTATGGCAGCCATTTTGAATTTTCACAATAACTCACTTCCTGATTAAGTTTGAAATAATGCACATCCATATCACCTGAGGAATTTTTGTACCAAATTGCACGGTCTACCATGTCACGTTTTTCACTATTAAAAGGGACTCCCAATCACGGCCGGTTATTATTCTGCCTGGATTAGAACCAGGGTGTCTGTAGTGACGCCTCACGCACTGAGATTTAAATCGCTGCGCCACTCGGGAGCCTAGCGGTTAAGAGCTTTGGGCCAGTAACCTAATCGTGCTGATTTGAATCCCCCAGCCGACTAGGTGAAAAATCTGTATGTGCACTTGAGCAAGGCACTTAACCGTAATTGCTCCTGTAAATCACTCTGCATAAGAGCATCTGCTAAATCTAGTTGCCACAAAGTCATAGTTATGGCTAAATCCCACCTATTTCAACAATTTATATTCTTAAAAACTCATTCTAAACCTAACCTTATGCCTAACTTCAAATTAAGACCCCAAAAAATTATTTTGAGTGTTCATGGATTTTTATGATATAGTCATACACTTTGTGGCTGTGGTAACTTTTGACAACCGAAATAGGACCAGAGACGGAAGAAGAGGCGAGACACCCCACTTGCTGTTTTTTCTGGTTCATAAACATCACAGAAACGAGGCGTTCTCATCGYTGGGGCAGATGTCCGTGTGTTGTTATGATTCTGGAAGGTCATATAGCTAGCAACAAGAAGCTGCCATGTGGGGAATCGTAGGTGACTTGTTTCAGCTCATTGTACATACTGTTATCTATACCATGTCTTGTTTTGACTCGTCACGTCTATGCGAATAATGACTAAAATTCACTAGCTAGCTAACCGAAACTGTAACAATGTATTTGAGAGACAACAAGTGSTCATTGTGCACATTTATTAATTAATTTCAATAAAAATGTGGAGGGGAAATATCGTTTAAATCATATGAACAATCCTTTGATTCTAAGCCAACCCAGCCTGTTTTGCTACATCAGTTTTGTTGCTAAACAACCCATCCGTCTATGAAAGTCAATTAACTAACGTTAAGTAGACCAGAACCAGCTCCTATTGCATTGATGTCTATGCAAGACACAACAGGTTAAGTAGACCGTTACTGACTTTTTCGCCTCCAATGGTAAACGGCCTGAGTAAACTCTTCATTTATCCACCATCTTTGATAGGACTACGGTAATTCGTCGAAGGCAGCACACACCTGTGTGAGGTCAAGGAACTTTGATTACAGATGTAAATACACAAGATGCCCACTAACCACGTATCAACCGCAGTTGCTGAACTTGGTTAGCTACACAGAAAAACCTTGAACCTTAAGGTTGAATTTCACATTTATTTAAATGTCTAATTTATCTCTGACAAACAACAAGGGAACAAATCGATGCTCCAATCCTTGCTGCAAGGATGGGAACAATACAAACACGCAGCTCTGAGTATTTTATGGTGGTGTAGCGAGCACAACGTGAGGCACATGCTGGAAAGTCATTGAAGTGTAGGTTAAACACACGCACACACTATTCTTAACTGACCTTTGYATTAGACACTAGATTGGATTAGATGTATTTGATACTGTAGGAACTAAAGTTTTAATTTAATTTCATAATACTTCTCTAATTTCTTAACCTGTCTATTTGCTTTAATTTTGGCAGAGGAACTGGGTATATCAGCATAAACCACAGCCCCCTCCTGTACTCCCTGTTCACCTATGACTGCGTGGCCATGCACGTCTCCAACTCAATCAAGACGACACAACGGTGGTAGGCCTGATCACCAACGAGGGGAGGTGAGGGCCCTGGCGGAGTGGTGCCAGGAAAATACCCTCTCCCTCAAAGTCAACAAACTGAAGGGGCTGATTGTGGACTTCAGGAGACAGCAGAGAGAGCAGGRCCCATCTAGTGTTCATGCACCTAACAGTCTAACTATTTACCCCATTGATKTTTATTCACCTCTCCTGTCTGCACAGTCCTTTCAGCCTATCCTTCTCTTATTTGCTACGTGAGCGAGAGAGAGTGTGGGCACGCATAAGTGTGTGATTCTTTGTGCCAGGGGTTAGGCACAGGTCGTTCCTCAACTGTAAACCCATGCCAACTGGGGTGTCTGCAGCCAAGAGCTCGACGCTTGACCACATGGGGATGGTAGTTCAGAGTGTACCCTTGGCCAAGATACTTATCCATAAGTTAACCCTTTACTTCCTCATCCAGCTGTGGTGGCTGGTAATGCACTTAGTATTTTGTGGATTAAACTAACACGTGCTGTATAGACCAGGGCTGTTTAAATCTTATCCTATGGAGGTCCAGACTACTGCTGGTTCTGTTCTACCTGATAATTACTAGCACCCACGATGATGTGTGATGAAGTCAACTACAATTAGTCAACTAATCATCAAGCCTTTGACTAATTGAATCAAGTGTGCCTGTTTAGGGTTAATACAAAAATGTGAAACGTCTGGGGGTTGGGGTCTCTTGAGGAGAGAGTTGGGAAGTTCTGGTATAGATAGTAACATTTAAAGGGAAACTGAAATGAATAGCAGAGGTAAAACTTCTCATAACATTAATTTAATTGCTTAGGCCCATCGCTCCTTTGGGAGCACAGGCCACTGATAACTGCTCTCCATCACTCTGTTCTGTGCAGTATTCTTCTCATTCCACAGTACAGTGGAGGCTGCTCTCCATCACTCTGTTCTGGCCAGTATTATTCTTCTCATTCCACAGTACAGTGGAGGCTGCTCTCCATCACTCTGTTCTGGGCAGTATTCTTCT
>NW_019942791.1:0-29856 GCF_002910315.2 Salvelinus sp. IW2-2015 | reverse complement strand
GTGAGCGAGAGAGAGTGTGGGCACGCATAAGTGTGTGATTCTTTGTGCCAGGGGTTAGGCACAGGTCGTTCCTCAACTGTAAACCCATGCCAACTGGGGTGTCTGCAGCCAAGAGCTCGACGCTTGACCACATGGGGATGGTAGTTCAGAGTGTACCCTTGGCCAAGATACTTATCCATAAGTTAACCCTTTACTTCCTCATCCAGCTGTGGTGGCTGGTAATGCACTTAGTATTTTGTGGATTAAACTAACACGTGCTGTATAGACCAGGGCTGTTTAAATCTTATCCTATGGAGGTCCAGACTACTGCTGGTTCTGTTCTACCTGATAATTACTAGCACCCACGATGATGTGTGATGAAGTCAACTACAATTAGTCAACTAATCATCAAGCCTTTGACTAATTGAATCAAGTGTGCCTGTTTAGGGTTAATACAAAAATGTGAAACGTCTGGGGGTTGGGGTCTCTTGAGGAGAGAGTTGGGAAGTTCTGGTATAGATAGTAACATTTAAAGGGAAACTGAAATGAATAGCAGAGGTAAAACTTCTCATAACATTAATTTAATTGCTTAGGCCCATCGCTCCTTTGGGAGCACAGGCCACTGATAACTGCTCTCCATCACTCTGTTCTGTGCAGTATTCTTCTCATTCCACAGTACAGTGGAGGCTGCTCTCCATCACTCTGTTCTGGCCAGTATTATTCTTCTCATTCCACAGTACAGTGGAGGCTGCTCTCCATCACTCTGTTCTGGGCAGTATTCTTCTCATTCCCCAGTACAGTGGAGGCTGCTCTCCATCACTCTGTTCTGGCCAGTATTATTCTTCTCATTCCACAGTACAGTGGAGGCTGCTCTCCATCACTGTTCTGGGCAGTATTCTTCTCATTCCCCAGTACAGTGGAGGCTGCTGAGGGAGAACGGCCTATAATAATGGCTGTATGGAATGTCATCAAACCACGTGTTTGATGTATTTGATACCATTCCACTTATTCCGCTCCAGGCATGACCACGAGCCCGTCCTCCACAATTAAGGTGCCACCAACCTCCTGTGGTTCCACCTCATGCTGGTTTTCCTTGTATCTTCCTTCATCTCTCACCTCCAGGTGTTAATTCAGTATGCTCTTTTCCCTTGTGGGTTCCAGGATACAGCTTGCCTGGTGATGTTGGAAAGGGGGCGTTCGGAGGGTGTGGCCGATCCACCACCACTTCTTCTCCGGATCTTCTCTTCCACCAGTACCTGGCTAGCGCGCTCCTTGTTCCCATAAGCCTGCTACAAAACATTGGTGTCCAGTTATAACAAATAATTACAACAGATTCTAGAAACGCATAAGACAACATCCGTGCAGAATCCTTTTGGCCTGATGCTCATAGAGTTGATAAGCATGAAGACGTCCAGAGGTCTCATACCCTCCATCGTAGGGGCTGGTGGTGGTCCTCTGAAGAGGTCTCATACCCTCCATCGTAGGGGCTGGTGGTGGTCCTAGGAAGAGGTCTCATACCCTCCATCGTAGGGGCTGGTGGTAGTCCTCTGAAGAGGTCTTGTACCCTCCATTTTAGTGGTAGTCCTCTGAAGAGGTCTTGTAGCCTACATTTCAGAGGACTACCACTACAGAGGTCTCATCCCCCTTCCTGGGGTCCACACAGAACATGAAACATGACATAATACACAACATAGACAAGAACAGCTCAAGGACAGAACTACATACATCTAACAGTCTATTTTATTCTGATACTATTTGACCCATTAGTTAATTTTCTATCCTTTTTCAATCTTCTTTCTGCACACTTACTGTGTGTAACGTGGGAAAAATATACAAAATACTATTCCTGTAGCCTGAAGTCTAGGTCAGGATTTCCCAAACACCCAAGGCACACCGACCTTAACATAGTAAAGTCAAAACACATGCTAGGAGTTAGGATTGGATATGTTGTTATTATAGCAACAGGGAAGTAAAACTTGTGTGTTGTGGGTTAGATTCCCTCGTGACCCATATGCTGGGTAGGTGTCAACCAAGTTTCTATGGATAAAAGTTTACATGCTACATGACTACACTGTTATAATATTGTTATAACATTTGTGATGGAGCATGAGTATGCAGGATTTATTGAATTATCAAACCCCTCACTGTGATTAGCACATGAGCCATTCACATCTTAGCCCTGAGGGGGGCGATGTTGAGCAAGTGAAAAAATGTCTCCAGTGTTGAGAGGTACTCCTCTCGGTGACAGCGTAGATGAGCAGCGTGCACAGACTCCTTCCACTTCCTGGTTTCCACAGCAACGCCCCGCTTCCTCCAGAAGTCGAGGACCGCCTCCATGGTGACGGGGTCGCACATCGCGTCGTTCTCGCAGAAGAAGAAGAGCGCCGGGGCAGTGACGGGGCTGTTGTAGAAGACCTGGACTGAGTTGTCGTAGTAGTGCACCGTCTGGGATTTGAAGAGCCAGAAGTAGAGCAGAGCGGTGTATCGCACCAGGGGCTCGATACGAGGGAACAGGGTCTTGCCCAGGCCTGAGGCACACACATAGACACACACAGATTATTACATTACATTTGAAATTACATTTCAAATTATTTTCTCTGTCACATCCACACACAAACTAACCCATACACACACACCGTCTCAGTAACAGATCCCTCTCCTTTCTCAGAGTAATAATCCTACCTCCTTTCCTTCCCCTCTCTCTCACCTGTAGCCATATGCTCCAGCGACCCGATCACCAGGCTGTCATAGACATGTCCTATGACCCGTTGGGCCAGGCCTGGGTACTTGTGTGGCTCCCTGACCATCTGGCTGAGCAGCTGGGTGAAGGTGTACCCGCCGATGGAGAAGGCGTGGACCAGAAGGGGGCGCCCTTTGAAACGCGGGTCGTCAAGGAGCTCCAGGACCTCGGCTGCATACTCCAGCCCCCAGCGAGGCCACAGGAAGTACCACACAGTGCTCTCCACAGATAGGATGTCCAGGCCGCGTTCCAGGTAGATGTCCCGGTACTTCGCCATGGCCCCTGGTCGCGCGCCAAGCCACGGGAAAAGGAGGAGGAGGGGACGGTGGGAGGAGGGCGAGGATGGAGAGAGGGGTGGTACATCCAAAGCGGAAGGGGTGAGAATTGAGGAAACGTCGTGGTGAGTGGGCAAGTCTGGGAGCAAGGGGGTGGAGAGGGAGTACGAGGGTGAGGGAAAAGGAGCGTCTAGATGTGAGGAGGTGGGGGAGATGGTGGGAGGAGAGGGGGATGGGCTATCGCCCCCTGGTGTCCGGCTGGTGTAGTAGTAGGTGATGCTTCTGGTAACCCTCTGGGCTATGAACCGCCCCGCTCCCACTATCACAGACATGTCTGACCCAGAGTGGAAGTTACTGTGGTGAAGGAAATGGGGAAAGAATTAGAGCAGGATTGGAAGTTAAGTTACAGAGGGAGAAAACTGCTTGAGTGCCAGTCTGTGCCATCATGCCAACTCTTTGTCACTCATTGTCATGTTTGGCTTGACGATGACAGGTGTTGGCAAGACCACAAACAGATCTGGGACCAGGCCAGGAAATATGAGCAATACAAAAAAATCTGAAATTCACTTGAGGCATAACCAATATACCTCAAATGAAATGAATGTATACCCTACGTACACAGTCATGTGCACCCAGACACACATGTAAGGTTGTGGGATCCATCTTATGGGGATCAGGCTTGACTCATTTGGTTAAAGGGTGTAGATTAGAGGTCGACCGATTAATCGGAATGGCCGATTAATTAGGGCCGATTAATTTATTTTTCCCACCTTTATTTAACTAGGCAAGTCAGTTAAGAAAACATTCTTATTTTCAATGACGGCCTAGGAACGGTGGGTTAACTGCCTTGTTCAGGGGCAGAACGACAGATTTTTACCTTGTCAGCTCGGCGATTCAATCTTGCAACCTTACGGTTAACTAGTTCAACGCTCTAACCACCTGCCTTACAATGCACTCCACGAGGAGCCTGCCTGTTATGCCAAGGTAAGTTGCTAGCTAGCATTAAACTTATCTTATAAAAAACAATCAATCGTAATCACTAAACTACTAATATCATCAACCATGTGTAGTTATATCTAGCGTGTCCTGCGTTGCATATAATCGATGCGGTGGCATTCGCGAAAAAGGACTGTCGTTGCTCCAACGTGTGCCTAACCATAAACATCAATGCCTTTCTTAAAATCAATACACAGAAGTACATATTTTTAAACCTTCATATTTTGCTAAAAGAGGCAATATTAACCAGGTGAAATTGTGTCACTTCTCTTGCGTTCAATGCACGCAGAGTCAGGGTATATGCAACAGTTTGGGCCGCCTGGCTCATTTGCGAAACTAATTTGCCAGAATTTTACAGTATTATGACGATAACATTGAAGGTTGTGCATGTAAACAGGAATATTTAGACTTATGGATGCCACCCGTTAGATAAATACGGAACGGTTCCGTATTTCACTGAAAGAATAAACGTTTTGTTTTCAAGATGATGGTTTCCGGATTCGACATATTAATGACCTAAGGCTCGTATTTCTGTGTGTTATGTTATAATTAAGTCCATGATTTGATAGGGCAGTCTGACTGGGCAGCGATGGTAGGCACCAGCAGGCTCGTAAGCATTCACTCAAACAGCATTTGTGCGTTTTGCCAGCAGCTCTTCGCAATGCTTCAAGAATTGCGCTGTTTATGACTTCAAGCCTCTCAACTCCCGAGATTAGGCTGGTGTAACCGATGTGAAATGGCTAGCTAGTTAGCGGGGTGCGCGCTAATTGGTGTTTCAACCGTCACTCGCTCTGAGACTTTGGAGTAGTTGTTCCCCTTGCTCTGCTTTGAGGGGGTGGCTGTTGTCGATGTTGTTCCTGGTTCGAGCCCAGGTAGGAGCAAGGCGAGGGACGGAAAGCTATACTGTTACACTGGCAATACTAAAGTGCCTATAAGAACATCCAATAGTCAAAGGTATATGAAATACCAAATCATAGAGAGAAAATAGTCTTATAATTCCTATAATAACTACAACCTAAAACTTCTTACCTGGGAAAATTGAAGACTCGGTGTTAAAAGGAACCACCAGTTTTGTATTCTCTCATGTTCTGAGCAAGGCCCAACTTAAACGTTAGCTTTCTTACATGGTACATATTGCACTTTTACTTTCTTCTCCAACCTTTGTTTTTGCATTATTAAAGCCAAATTGAACATGTTTCATTTATTTATTGAGGCTAAATGATTTTACTATTGATGTATTATATTAAGTTAAAATAAGTGTTCATCTCAGTATTGTTGTAATTGTCATTATTACAATTCTTCTTCTTTTTTAATTTAAAAATCGGCCGATTAATCGGTATCGGCTTTTTTTGGTCTCCAATAATCGGTAAATCAGTCGCATTGAAAATCATAAATCGTCAAGACGCTCTTGTGTAGATAGTAGTCTACAGATAACAGACTATTTGGTTAGAGGGTTGTAGATAGTAGTCTACAGATACGACTCATTTGGTTAGAGGTGTAGATAGTAGTCCTACAGATAGACTCATTTGGATAGAGGTGTAGATAGTAGTCAGTACAGATTACAGACTCATTTGTTAGAGGTGTAGATAGTAGTCTACACAGATAACGACGACTTCATTGGTTAGAGGGTGTAGATAGTAGTCTACAGATACAGACTCATTTGGTTAGAGGGTGTAGATAGTAGTCTACAGATACAGACTCATTTGGTTGTATAGCTGCTTTCCACTTTTTCTTGTAATAATTGCTCAAACAGTCTGACTGCGGTTGTGGGAAACCTTTTTTGGGGGTGACCCTTTTTTTTAGCACATGCCCCCCAAAAGGTCTGTGCACAGCCCTGCCTTGGACCATATTAGACCTCAAAAAAAGCAACAAAATTATATACATTTTGTGAAGGGAAGCTCCAGTTCAATTTCTTGTATTCAGAGTCTTTCTTATTATATAAATAAGTAATAAGAGCTAAGACACTACAATGGTGACGAGGATGATTAACTGCAGTGTGCATCACGAATGCAGATGGAGCTCGTAGGAAGAGAGGACGATTTTGACCCTGTAGCACAACAGCTAGCAAGCAGTGACGACGACGAGGCGAGAGCTGACGAGAAGGGAGGCGGCAGATCAAAGACCCATGAAGCGGGAGGTAAAGAGAATGGCTAGCATCGGGAAAATAGATGTGTTTGATGACACGCAAGAAAACTGGGCAACTTACATTGAACGACTGGAACAGTACTTCATTGCAAACGACATTGCTGATAACAAGAGAGAGTACCAGCGCTGTTGAGTTTAATTGGCCC
Source organism: Salvelinus sp. IW2-2015 (assembly GCF_002910315.2). Classification (NCBI taxonomy): domain Eukaryota; kingdom Metazoa; phylum Chordata; class Actinopteri; order Salmoniformes; family Salmonidae; genus Salvelinus; species Salvelinus sp. IW2-2015. The sequence goes on along the minus strand of NW_019942791.1, from coordinate 23,575 downwards.
AAAAACGTACAGTTTGCTAAGAGATCTGACTGCCTCTCTGAAGCCCTCAAATAAAACATTCACAGAGATTGTGGAGATATTGCAAAATCACCTATAACCTAAACCACTCCTCATCGCGGAACGTTTTTGTTTCCACAAGAGAGATCAGAATGAGGGGGAGGGTGTTAGTACATATGTAGCAGAGTTGAAGAAACTGTCTGAACATTGCCAGTTTGGAGAGAACCTAAATGACCCATTAACTTCTTTGGGGTAGGGGGCAGTATTTTCATGTCCGGATGAAAAATGGGCCCAGAGTAAACTGCTTGCTACTCAGGCCCAGATCCTAGGATATGCATATTATTAGTAGATTTGGATAGAAAACTCTGAAGTTTCTAAAACTGTTTGAATGATGTCTGTGTATAACAGAACTCATATGGCAGGCAAAAACCTGAGAAAAAATCCAACCAGGAAGTGGGAAATCTGAGGTTTGTAGGTTTTCAACTCTCGCTTATCCAAGATAGTGGAAATGGGGTCATGTTGCACTTCCTAAGGCTTCCACTAGATGTCAACAGTCTATAGAACCTTGTTTGATGCTTCTACTGTGAAGTGGGGGCGAATGAGAGGAGATTGAGTTAGGTCTCTCCCAGAGTGCCACGAGCTGACCATACACGTGCGTTCATGTGAGAGTTAGCTGCGTTCCATCACATTTCTGAAGACAAAGGAATTCTCCGGTTGGAACATTATTGAAGATTTATGTTAAAAACATCCTAAAGATTGATTCTATACATCGTTTGACATGTTTCTACAGACTAACGGAACTTTTTGGACTTTTCGTCCGTACTTTCCGCTGGACTTGCACGCGCGTCGTGAGTTTAGATTGTGTACTGAACGCGCGAACAACAAGGAGGAATTTGGACATAAATTATGGACATTATCGAACAAAACAAACATTTATTATGGAACTGTGATTCCTGGGAGTGCATTCTGATGAAGATCAAAGGTAAGTGAATATTTATAATGCTATTTCTGATTTATGTTGACTCCAACATGGCGGATATCTCTTTGGGTTGATTTGTCGTCTTAGCGCCATACTCAGATTATTGCATGGTTTGTTTTTTCCGTAAAGTTTTTTTTAAATCTGACACAGCGGTTGCATTAAGGAGAAGTGTATCTAAAATTCAATGTGTAACACTTGTATTTTGATCAACATTTATGATGACTATTTCTGTAAATTCATGTGGCTCTCTGCAAAAGAGCCACATTGGCGCGTTATACTGAACATAACGCGCCAATGTAAACTGAGATTTTGGGATATAAATATGAACTTTACCTAACAAAACATACATGTATTGTGTAACATGAAGTCCTATGAGTGTTTCACTGGCTGTTGACGAGGTGAGACGCTACCGTCCCACATACCCTAGAGAGGTTAAGGGATAGATTTGTTTGTGGACTGAAACATGAACACATTCAAAAACGTTTGCTCACAGAATCAGATCTCACGTTTGCAAAGGCTGTTGAAATTGCTGTGGCTATGGAAATCGCGACTAAAGATGCATTTGAGTTGCAAAGTAAAATAAATACTGACCTATCACAAACTTCCCTGCACAAGTTCACGCAGCCGACAGCGCCCACGTGTGGCCAAAAAAATGCAACAGGTGTGACAGAAGTTCACAGAGCAGAGGACTGCCGTTTCAAAGACGAAATTTGTCACAAATGCAGTAGAACGGGGCACATTCAAAGAGCATGCATAGCAAAATTCAGTCACAACAGGAAAACTGAGAAAATTAAAGGGTCTGAATGCACTAGCAGAGAACAGTGGCAGCGATTCAGATGAACGATTAATTGGTACAATGGAGTTAAACACAGTGACTTCTCCCAGCAGTAGCATAATATTGGTGACACCAGAAATCAAAGGCAAACCCCTCAAAATGGAGCTGGACACAGGATCTGCAGTGTCTATAATTTCCACTACTGTCTACAATGAGCACTTCAAGGCTATCAAGCTGAAGAACACAAATGTGTTGCTGAAGACCTACTCAGGAGAGAGATTGAGGCCAATGGGGGCGTTGCAGGTCAGAGTGAGTTATGGGGAGCAAAACAGCAGTTACAGCTGTATGTCGTGCCTGGAACTGGCCCCCCATTATTTGGCAGGGAATGGCTTTCAAAAATAAAGCTGAACTGGTGTGACTTGAAAATGCTCCACACGTTCCAGTCCAAAGAGAAAGACACAGACCAAACACTGGAACACTTGTGGAAGAAATACAACAGTGTTCAGTGATCAGATGGGAACAGTAAAAGGCTTCACAGCAAAACTTGTACTGAGAGATGACGCAACCCCAAAATTRTGCAAAGCCAGATCTGTTCCATACTCCCTGAGACCAAAGGTGGAAGCGGAAATCGATCACTTGCAGGATACAGGGATCCTGACGAAAGTGGACAGAAGCGAATGTGCCACACCCATAGTTCCTGATGTAAAGAAAGACAGGTCTGTTAGAATGTGTGGGGACTTCAAGGTAACTGTGAATTCACTGTTGCATGTGGAGCAATACCCCCTGCCACGTCTGGATGACATCTTTGCTGCACTAGCTGGTGGAAAACATTTCAGTAAAATCGATCTGAAACAGGCTTACCTGCAGCTACCGGTTGAAGAGAGCTCCAAACAGTACCTGACAATAAACACACACAAAGGTCTATACAGGTATAAACGCCTGGTTTTTGGCATTGCATCAGCCCCAGCCATTTGGCAATGAACTATTGACCAGATTTTGCAAGGAATCCCAGGAACCCAGTGTATCCTGGATGACATGATCATAACAGGACGCACCGACAAAGAGCACCTGGCTAACCTGGAAGAGGTCCTGAAAAGACTGAAAGAGTATGGTCTACAGGCAAACTTACAGAAGTGTGAGTTCTTCAAAGACAAGATTGTCTTCTGTGGACATGAAATCGACCGCAATGGATTGCACAAAACACAGGACAAAATCGATGGAGTGGTACAGGCACCACGACCACAAAATATCACAGAAGTGAGATCTTTTACGGGACTGATCATACTACAGATTCCTCCCAAACCTTTCAGCAGTACTCCAGCCTCTAAATCAGCTCCTGGAAAAGAATAGGACATGGCAGTGGACAGAACAGTGTGAAAATGCGTTTCTTGAGGCAAAATGGCTCATCACATTTGAACAGGTCCTGATGCATTACGACCCTGAACTGCCAGTGAAGTTGMCTTGTGATGCGTCCCCTTATGGCTTAGGGGGACGCATCACTTCACACACACTGAAAGATGGGTCAGAGAGGCCAGTTGCATTTGCGTCACGAACATTGAATGATGCAGAGAAAAACAACTCACAAATCGACAAAGAAGCACTGGCGCTAGTGTGGGGCGTCAAGAAATTCTACTCATACCTATATGGCAAGCGTTTCACACTGGTTACGGATCTCCAGCCGTTGCTTTCCATTTTCAGTCCAAAGAAAGGCATTCCGGCAATGACAGTAGCCAGGTAACAGCGATATGCCTTGTTCCTTGCCAGCCATATGTATGCCATTGAGTTTAAGTCGTCGTCCCTCCACACAAATGCAGATGGATTATCCAGACTGCCGTGTACAAGAGAAAGACAAAGGAGTGTGGATGCAGTGGACATTTTCCATACCGCTCAGCTCGAGGCACTACCAGTCACAAGCACAGTTATCAAACAGGAGACAAGGAAAGATGTGACCTTGTCAAAAGTGTACACCTACACCATATCAGGATGGCCAGCTACAGGCAGAAAGGAGCTGACTCCGTATTTCCAGCGGAGAAATGAAATTACAACGTACCAAGGATGTTTGATGTGGGGAATGAGAGTAATGATACCCCAGAAATGCCAACATTAGGTTTTGCAGCAACTACATGAAGGTCATGTTGGAATTGTCTGGACCAACAGATAGAAAACATGGCAAAGAACTGTAGCGGATGTTTGGGAACCCTTCACATGCCTGCTCCTGTCCCAGTCCACCCATGGGAATGGCCCACAGAGCCATGGCAGAGAATTCATGTGGACTACGCTGGTCCCTTTGAAAAGCACATGTTTCTGGTTATAGTTGATGCCCATTCCAAATGGCCAGAGGTGTTTTGCACTGACTCCTCCACCTCAGCTCAGACGATAGAGTGTCTCAGAACAACGTTTGCACGCTTCGGATTGCCGCTGCAGCTGGTAAGTGACAACGCGCAAGCTTTTGTAAGTGACGAGTTTACAAGATTCATGTCAGTAAATGGAATCAAACACTCAACCTCAGCTCCGTACAACCCTGCCACCAATGGGCTGGCAGAACGCTTTGTGCAAACCCTAAAGCAAGGACTCCGTGCAGCAAAACGAGACGAAGGGACTTTGCAAACAAAACTGGCCAAGTTCCTGGRCTCCTACCGAAACACCCCACTTGCCACGACAAATGAAAGCCCAGCCGCACTGATGTTCGGGAGGCCTCTCCGCACACATCTGGACATCATGAAGCCAAACAGGCGTAATGAAGCGCTGAACATACAAGCCAAGATGCTCTCTGGTGGCCGGGAGCGCCATCTCCAAACAGGACAGGAAGTGATGGTGCAAGACTACAGAAGGGGAGGGAAATGGACAAGAGGGACCGTACATACACAAACAGTACCCAGAACTTACCAGGTTCAAGTGACCCCAGACATAATGTGGCAGCGTCAGGAAGGAAAATGGCGGACGGAAGACAGGGTGGTGCGGCAGGTGCCGCTTCTCATTCGAATGCTGTAATTTTATCTAAACCATCAGGTGTACACCGATCCCAGCTAAGTAACTCATGCAAAGAGTTAAAGCGCAATGATGTGTTTTATCTCCAGTACTCTGCCATGATTGTCAGTTATGTAGCTGCTCTACTGATAATCTCAGTGCGTCCTTGCTGGGATGACACAATCAGTCTACTACCGGAGAATATCAACACCAAACACATTGGTTCACCGTTCCACGGGAGCGGACAGTACACAGCATACCATAATGTTCTGAATAATGGCCAAGTCTACCTCGCTCCTTATTCTACTGAACCGCTTAGGCGTAACAAACACAAGTCCAACATTTATCGGAAACTGTTAAACTACCTGTTCACTACCCTCCTGATCTCCGGGGATGTACAACTCAATCCTGGGCCCAATATCACAGAGCCAGCGATACGCACCGGAGTGGAGAGCGGTGGATGGCCTCGTCCACTGGTCGTCGCCGCTGTGGAGGTGGGTGAGTGCTATGGTCCTATGGTTTCTCTCGACTCACCCGGCTCCAGGATAGATTGACTCTTCAAACATACCAGAGTCGCTATATGCGATCCCTGACTCTGCTTCTGGTACGCAAGCTATTTTAATTAGTTCCCCGCATCCAGTGCAGGCGAGAGGGATTGTTAATTGCGCTACCGAACTGCCCCTAATCAAAACGAAACAAAACGGCCTAAACCCAGCCGTCAGAAAACACAGAAAATTTAACTTTTTCAATGTGTCAATCACTCTCGAGTCATCTGGGACCCACGAGCTAAGCCCAAGGGACTACTAGGGGCACTTGAACATTCGTAGTGTCATTCCAAAAAGTGATCAAATTCAACATCTACTCACAGACTCCAACCTTGACTTTCTCTGCCTCTCAGAGACATGGCTCCATAAAAACTCTCCATATGCTGCTTTGATTGTGCCTGGCTACAATGTTTTCAGGAGAGACAGGATTGAAGGAAGAGGATGATGATGATGATTTACATTAAAGAACATATCCGATGTAAACAAATTGAGTGGTCATGTGATAATGAACTAGAATGTATTGGCCTGAACGTTACACTGTCCAAACAATTGTTATTTTACCCTCATTGGAATGTATAGGCCACCTTCCATCCAAAGTTGTTTTTTTGATCAGTTTAATACATGCTTAGGGAATGTGATTTTGGGAAGAGGTAATCTTAATGGGAGATTTTAACATTAATTATGAAGACAAGTGTTGTGGAAAACCCTCAAACGGATCACTAATACTTTGACCTTACACAGCTAGTTAAGGGCCAACCAGGGTGACTTGTTGCTCTACCAGATTGATTTGGTGTTCAGTAATAAACCAGAGAGAGTGCTAAATCATTCAATATGGTTACTGGGCTGTCTGATCATAATCTGACACTTATAGCCAGAAAGCTGTCTAAGAGCAGGTTTAACCTCTCTACTGTTAGAAAGTCGGATCAACTCAGAATACCTAAGAGTGAATTAACTATTTTGAAAAGCAATTAAGGGAATAAACTGGAATGATCTCTTGTCCTATACAGACGTGAAGCTGATAGTCAGGTTTTCTATCCACATCCAGACTACAATAAATGGTTTCTAAAGAAAATCAAATCCAAACCTGGCCAAAAGAGCACTCTTCCTTGGCAAATGGAGAAATCTGGAAATTGATGAAAGAACGAGATTATGCTCTAAAAATAGCCCTAAATCTAATTAGAGCATGACAGACGTAGGTGTACCATGTTGAGAAATAAGGTGATGAAAGAAATCAGACAGGCCAAGGCAAACTTTTAAAATTAACATAATTGGTGAAGCAAAGGGAATTCTAATTGATATGGGAGATCTAAAAAAGTTAACAGGGAAAGACCATAGTAACACCGCAAAAAGACTAGAAATCATGGTGAATAACAATCTAAACAGGATGCAGTCGAAATAGCAATAGCCTTCAATTCCTACTTTATTGACTCTGTCAGGGTACTGACACAGACCCTCCACTGGTTTTCTTGGGTCAGTGCTAGTGAATGACACTCAACCTGTCTTCATCATAAGGGAGGTTTCTGAGTCAAAGGTGAACAAGGTGATTAGCTCACTAAAGAACTCTAAAGCCAAAGATGGTTTTGGGATGGACTCTACCTTTCTTAAAACTACAAAGAGTCACTCATTGGCCATTACTAAGGTCACCAACAATCTATTGGTCTTGGTGTGTTTCCAAGGGTATGGAATCGGCCATAATACGGCCATCTTTAAATCAGGCGACCCTGCTGACGTGAGTAACTACAGGCCATTAGTATACTACTGTGGTGTCAAAGGTTGTTGAAAGTGTGTAGCAGAACAACTGATTGCCACCTCAACAACAGCCTTCACATTACACTCCATGCAGTTTGGCTTCAGAGCGAAACACTCACAGAAACGGCAACTGCTTTCTTCTGGAAAATGTGAAGTCCAAGATGGACAAAGGGGTGCTGTTGGGGCTGTGTTTCTGGACCTAAGGAAGGCTTTTGATACTGTTAACCATGAGATTTCATCACAAAATTGTCCAAGTTCAACTTTTCCCCCGATGCCTTGAGATGGATGAAATCATACCTTGAACGGCAGAATCAGTGTGTCAGAGTCCCCGGCAATGAGCTGCTTCGCCCACTCTTAGCTATGTGTGGGCGTTGCCCAAGGCGGTCAATACTGGGCGCCTCCTGTTCAGCCTGTACATTAATGATCTGCCTTCTGTCTGTCTGGGTTCTGAAGTTCAAAGTATGCATTAGATACAGTGGATATATGTGCATGCAAAGAGCAACAAACAAGCCTGCACAAGAACTCACTACTGTAATGGTCCAGGTTACAAAGTGGCTCAGTGATCGTGTTTGCATCTCAATGTGAAAAAAAACAGTTTGCATGTTCTTCACAAAGAGGGCAACAGATGCTACTGAGCCAGATGTCTATGTGTCAGGGGAGAAGCTCCAGGTGGTATCCGATTTTAAGTACCTTGGCATCATACTGATTCCAACCTCTCTTTTAAAAAGCATGTGGAAAAAAGGTAATTCAAATAACCAAATTCAACCTAGCTAATTTCGATTTATACGAAATTGTTTGACTACAGAGTTAGCAAAACTGTACTTCAAATCTATGATACTCCCCCACTTAACATACTGCTTGACTAGTTGGGCCCAAGCTTGCTGTACAACATTAAAACCTATTCAGTCTGTCTACAAACAGGCTCTCAAAGTGCTTGATAGGAAGCCCAATAGCCATCATCATTGTCACATCCTCAGAAAGCATGAGCTCTTGAGTTGGGAAAATCTTGTGCAATACACCGACGCATGTCTTGTATTCAAGATCCTTAATGGCCTGGCTCCCCCTCCACTCAATATTTTTGTTAAACAGAAAACCCAGACATATGGCAGCAGATCCACAAGGTCTGCCATGAGAGGTGACTGTATAGTTCCCCTAAGGAAAAGCACCTTTAGTAAATCTGCATTCTCTGTGAGTGCTTCCCATGTCTGGATAACACTGCCATCAGACACACATAACTGCACCACATATCACACTTTCACAAAATGCTTGAAGACATGGCTAAAGGTCAATCAGATTTGTGAACATGGTCCCTAGCTGTGTGTTGCCGCTTTCCATGTCTGTTGTCTGTAACTTGTAAGGTGTGGAAACACTTTGTTGCTTTTATGAATTTTGTCTTGCTGCTTTTTGTTCTATGTTGCTCTGTCTGTATGCTATGTCTTGCTTGTCCTATGTTGCTATGTCTTGCTTGTTCTATGTTGCTATTGTCTATATTGTAATTGTTTTTAATAACCTGCCCAGGAACTGCGGTTGAAAATTAGCCGGCTGGATAAAACCGGCACTTTTACTGAAACGTTGATTAATGTGCACTGTCCCTGTAAAAATAAAAATAAACTCAAACTCAAACCAAATGCATTCCACGGAAAACAGCACAACAATCGAGAGAGATGCTCCTGAGAGTGACACGCAAGGAACTGTAGAGGACGGTGGGGCAGTAAAGAGACCCCAGGCTGAAAGGGAACGTGTTGATGAAGGTGCTGCTATAGCAAAAGCTATAATGGAACAAGCACACACTAAGGATGTTCAGGAGCCTCCAGACAATCCTAGGTGCTACCGAGAATGAAGGCACCGTCCACCAGACAGACTGGACTTATAAACAAACAAACAAACTGTTCAAGTTCAAATCAAAAGACTCAAAATAACTACAACAAGTTCTGGGAAATGTTTCAGTTGTGGTTTGGTAAAAGTAACTGATTGTATAAGAGAAGGAATGTTATGTTCTGTTAATTACTGATTACTGACCCCTTTAAGAATGGAGCACCCTTGGTCATGCGCAGTGTTGTTCTATGTTATTCTGGTACTAACTCGTTTTAGTAAATGTGTAGCTCCAGTTCAATTTCTTATTATATAAATAAGTAATAAGAGCTAAGACACTACCGTTCACATAAACGTTTTAAACTTAGGACAGTTCAACAACACAACCAAGAGTGTAGCCTGTCCATGTTGTGATATGTGGCAGTCTTACAGCAGTCGTAAATAAAGGTTAAATAAAAACACAAATACAGGTCCATTTTGATCAGAAACAGACCTTTGTTAATATGCTCTACTACTTCATGCCATATAACTTATATTAGGCAAATAATTAAATGGTTAAATAGCTCAGCATCTGTCATTTCAACATACCCAGTTTCATGCAGCGTCTTCAAACAAAGCCAACGTCACACAGCAGGCAGCGTTCATAGCGTTCTGCAACTGTACCCCATGAAGAATTTGAGAATCTTCATAGCAGTTGAAAATCTGCCCACCCTCTACGGGCTTCTTTCTGTGAATTAACCTCTTTAATAGATTCGAGCATTCATCGAACCGTCCGTTATAAACGAACTCGGTAGGGTTGGAAATAACCACAACTTTCAAGATCCCGAGTTCATTCGATTCTGCGCCGCCCCAGTCCTCTTGCGTGTCGTTTTCGCTCGTGCCCTTCGTTTCAGGTAGTGGGCGCGCAAAAACAAACTCAACTGCTTTATCACATGCGCATTCCCGTTTGCCGTTAATGTGTCACGAGAGCCTAGGTCCGTTGTCACGGTGTCACGGTCCACGGACAGAAATAATATTATCGGACCTGTCTTTCCGTTGCATTTTAGGACTGTTTTAAACTGTCATCATTACATTGTAAATAAGTGTAAATGCATAACCTATTTATCATAGTTTCACAAATGGCATCGGGCGCGCGCCGCACTTGCACGTTCTGACTTCATACATTGTGGACAAGGAACTATTGGACAAGTGGAAAAGGCAGAGATGTTCGCTTTGCTGTTCGACAGAGGCACATATTTCAAAAGAACATCCTCTTCCTGCCAAGAATGTCGGTGTCTATCCTATGTTATTTAGGCCATGACAGCAGATGTGTGCTGAGGGCTCATACTGGAAAAGTAGGCCTCTGTCATGTCACCTGATTTGACCTTCCGTCGTCAGCACACACCGCAGTACATGAGGCTGTTCCGGTGTGTTATTCTATTGGTCATGATGAGGGATTGTTAGCAGACATGGAGAAAAGTATTTGTACTGTTCTAGATGCATACCAAAGCCATTCCCTCTGCTGCCACATGATGGTGTCAGACGCCAAGTACATTACTGTCAATTGTCGTCAAAGTGGAAGTTCAGGCCTAGTTTAAATATAGAAAGGATTTCTCCTTTCGTAAAGTAATGAGGAGTGGAGACTTAGTATTCACTTATCCTATCATTACCTCAAGGAAGGGAGGGTGGGTTACTGCATTTTTAGGGGATTTAAACAAGGCGTATGTCTCATCATTGGTAGAATTGTTGTTGTTCAGTTCTGGTCCTAGGGACCCACAAGGTGTGCAGGCTTTTAACCGAGCCCAGTGCTAACACACATCATTCAATGAATCAGGGGATTGATTATTAGTTGTTTTGTTGAGTCTGCTGTGTTAATGCTGGGTTTGAACAAAAGCCTGCACATGTAGAACTGAAGAACATTGAAAAATGGAGGCATCACAGAGGATATGCTTTCTATGGCTGAAACTATTCCTGGACTCTGGTTAAGAAGTTGGAATTAAAGGAAGTTCATATTCAACCGGCAGAACGACTAAACTTAGGCATTGGGATCAAAATTAATTAAGGTTAGGGTTAAACTTAGTTTTAAGAGTGAGGGTTAGATTAAGGTTAGGTATAGTTTCAGTGAGGTTAAGGTAAGGGTCAAGAAAAGGCATAAAAGTTAACATTGCGTTCTCGGGTCTACCACCATCCATCGCTAAATATACACTGTCGAAGAAGTTTGAAGCTAGAGGCATAATCCAGATGTAACTGATGTTCTCAATGGAATCCTATTTTTAGTCATCGGCTAAACCCCAATTTTACCTTGGATTTATTTAATCTACTTCTGTGAAAATGGACCATAAAGAATTTAGCTTGTTTTAAGAACCATTGCAACTTAGGCTGCAGCCTTAGAGCTACAACTGGGTCTGGCTGGGCCTATTTAACCAAAAGCTTAAACTGTGTGTGTTGTGTGGTGTGTGTGTGTGTGTGTGTGTGTGTGTGTGTGTGTGTGTGTGTGTGTGTGTGTGTGTGTGTGTTGTGTGTGTGTGTGTGTGTGTGTGTGGGTGTGTGTGTGGGTGTGTTGTGTGTGTGTCAGAATGAAGTGCACACAGGTAGTCATATCCAAATGCAATATCTCTTCCGTTGCTTTGAAAGCAAGTGAAACTGAATTAATTCAAACTCCTTACAGAATGTTTTTTTAAATATAGGCTACCTGGGCACGCCCAACCACTTCGTTTCCATAGAAAAACACCAAGCCCTAGTTACTGTGCTAAGGAAAGAAAATCCCTCTTTGTCTAACCTTTAATCAATGATGATGTAATTAGCTCCATTATGTTAAAACCATTGACATACATTGTTATACTTCATTTTGAGATAATTTACTACTATAAGAATATATTGAAATTGGTTATAACATATGTATAGATCTAATCACATTACCATTAATTAAAGGTTTATTTTGTGCTTTAGCTGAGGAGGTCCCATGTACCTCAAACCCCCATCCCACTTTATACTCTCACTCTCTCATTGGGTTTGCACCAGGCCATGTGTGTTGTCAGTTTGATTGTGTGTATGTTTCCAGTGGAGCTGTGTGGTGTAGTGTGTTGTCAGTTTGATTGTGGGTATGTTTCCAGTGGAGCTGTGCGTGTTGTTGTGTTGTCAGTTGGATTGTGGGTATGTTCCAGTGGAGCTGTGTGGTTGTATGTGTTGCAGTTTGGCTGTGTTTGTGTTGTTTATTGCGTGTGTGGTGGTGTGTGTTGAAAGCCTGAGTTTTCCTGTGCCGGACTCAGCAGGATCACTTTCAGGAGCAGTCAGGCAGAGAAATGTCCCAGAAAACACCTCCTAGTGCCCCTGGGCCCTGCCCCAGAAGTGCCCTCCTCATACCTTCACTCCACCCCCCCCCCCCCCCCCCCCCCCAGCCACTTTCTCCAGACTCCCCTCAGCCCCCCCAAGCCACTCCCTCCGGACTCCCCTCAGCCCCCCTCCCTTCAGCCCGGACCACCCCCTGTTGCTACGCATATTCAACCAGACTTTTTTACCAGCAGTCATTGTTGCTCCATGACCCCTATGTTGAGAAAGAGAGGGAGGGCGAGAGGGATGGGGGGGGGAGAGTAGAACATTTGCCCTCCCTTTTCTTTCCCTCTTTCATTATCTCTCTCAATTTAAATTAAGGGCTTTATTGGCATGGGAAACACATGTTTACATTGCCTAAGCAAGTGAAATATATTAGTACAAAGGCTATGCTCACTGAGTCTGTACATAGTTCAAACTTTCCTTAAGTTTGGGTCAGTCACAGTAGTCAGGTATTCTTCCACTGTGTACTCTCTGTTTAGTGCCAAATAGAATTCTAGTTCTGTTTTTTTGTTAATTCTTTCCAATGTGTCAAGGAATTATCTTTTTGTTTTCCCATGATTTGGTTGGGTCTAATTGTGTTGCTGTCCTGGGGCTCCGTGGGGTCTGTTTGTGTTTGTGAACAGAGCCCCAGGACCAGCTTGCTTAGGGGACTCTTCTCCATGTGCATCTATCTGTAGATGATGGCTTTGTTATGGAAGGTTTGGTAATCTCTTCCTTTTAGGTGGTTGTAGAATTGAACGGCTCTTTTCTGGATTTTGATAATTAGAGGAATCTGCCTAATTCTGTGCTGTATGCATTATTTGGTGCTTTACGTTGTACACAGAATATTTTAACAGAATTCTGCATGCAGAGTCTCAGTTTGGTGTTTGTCCCATTTTGTGAATTCTTGGTTGGTGAGCGGATCTCTCTCTCTATGCAACATTCTACCTATTTTCCTTTCTCTTTCAGCCTGTCTCTCTCATCCCCTTTCCTCTCTTTTGGCTTTTCACTCTCTCTGTATCTCTCCCTTCTTCTCTGTACAGACTCCAATCTCTATTTGTCAAATAACTAGATCCCTCTTTCTCCAGTCTGTGACACCTGTCCCCTCTCTTGCTCTGTCGATCACCTATCATTCATATGGAACAGTCTGTCTAATCCCCCTGGGCTATACAACCTAATGTATTAAACATACACTCATTGATCAGGCAACATCCCACAGGAATAGACTCATTACACTTGCATTCCTGTACTGCCAAAAACTGGGTGTCATTTGTGTTTCAATCAATTAATCAATCAATTAAATTCTATTTAAATGCCATCCTCAAAATCCAGTGGTTGACTTGGGCAGGAGCTCACCGGAGCTGAGTACCGGCACCTAAATATTCTACTGCTTGAGCTCCTCTTCCTCTTATAGAATATTAGCTCAAACGTATTGTGGAGCTCCCGCACCTAAACATCAACAGCATCCAACATGAATACCGGCACCTATTCCTGTCCAAGTCAAGCACTGTCAAAATCCATGTACTGTAGATGTCATTTCATCCTCAAAAGTGAGCATAATCGCCTGATTTGAGGTTTTCAATATAGAATGTTCGGTGTCCTTCAATGAGTGAATAGTGTGTATACCCGTGAGGTATCCCTCTGTATCTTGTCACTCCAATGGAAATCAGTATGGCCACCAAAGTCATCTCTATTGGCCATCTAACAGCATCTACCAGCTATCTGCTACCTGCGCTACTAGAATGTATTATAACCAGGGTTTAAATAAAAAATTAACACCCACCAAATTTTGGCATTGGCGGGTAAAATGTCTATTTCACTCGCATTTGTGAATAAAAAAATAGTAAAGTATGATCACATTTATAGTAAAATAAATGTTTATTTTACCTTTATTTAACTAGGCAAGTCAGTTAAGAACAGATTCTTATTTACAATGACGGCCTACCAAAAGGAAAAAGGCCTCCTGCGGGGACGGGGGCTGGGATTAAAATAAAATATAAATAAAATATAAATATAGGACAAAACACACATCACAACAAGAGAGACAACACAACACTACATAAAGAGAGACCTAAGACAACAACATAACAAGGCAGCAACACAACAACAACATGGTAGCAACACAACATGGTACCAACACAAAACATGTTACAAACATTATTGGCCACAGACAACAGCACAACGGGCAAGAAGGTAGAGACAACAATACATCATACAAAGCAGCCACAACTGTCAGTAAGAGTGTCCATGATTGAGTCTTTGAATGAAGAGATTGAGATTAAACTGTCCAGTTTGAGTGTTTGTTGCAGCTCGTTCCAGTCGCTATCTGCAGCGAACTGAAAAGAGGAGCGACCCAAGGATGTGTGTGCTTTGGGGACCTTTAACAGAATGTGACTGGCAGAACGGTTGTTGTATGTGGAAGATGAGGGCTGCAGTAGATATCTCAGACAGGGGGGAGTGAGGCCTAAGAGGGTTTTTATAAATAAGCAAATGCTGCTGTCAAAGTACTTCTGCCGTTTTGTTTCATAGCTGGTAAATTAATCGCACAAAGTCAAAGAACTACGAATCCTATTCCACCTCGCGCTGCAACACTGCCTGGCACGTGAAGAGCTGAGTGAAATATACTTTTTTAGAAGCACTGCGCACAGGAATAAAAGTTGGTCTAATTTACTTGAAACGAAAGTCTACTGAAGTGAGACTTTGTCGTTGTGTGTCTCGGCTATTTACATTGTTTTGTTCACAAGTTAGGTTGTTTTTCTATGTTTGAGTTTCAACTGCTTGGGAAGAGGTGACAACGCTTCTACTAGTCAGACTGAAACTCACAGCCACAAACATGACTCTAGTCGCGCTGCCACGGTAACCCCCCGACCTTAAAGGGGCAGGTGAAATGTTTTGTCTCACCTGTGATATTTTGGTTAAAAGACTCAGGTCACAAAACATTTAAWTAAACATTATAAACTGGGTGGTTCGAGCTCTGAATGCTGCTTGGCTGAAAGCCGTAGTATGTCCAGGCACTCTGTGTTGTGTCGTGCTTGGAACAGCTCTTAGCCATGGTATATTGGCCATATGCCACATCCCCTCAGGCCTTATTGTTTAAATATACCAGATTAGTTACTTCTTACTAGTAATACATTTATTGTTTTAGAAACATTACAAAACATGTTCATCAATTTTCTTTGTGTTTTGGTGTAATTATTGCAGCCCAAAAATATTTTGGCTGGTACTTGCCACAGTGGCTAGTGGACCAAAAAGTTTATTTGAAGCCCTGATTATAACACATACATATACACACAATTAAGCGTATACCAGTACACACACTCTCACATACACTTGCACACAGTACATTAGAACATACATGCACATAAGAACATCTCTCTCTCTCTCTATCTCTCTGCCCATCTCTCTCTCTTCCTCCCTGTATGTTATCTCTCACTCTCTTCCTCTCTGTATGTGTTCTCTCTCTCTCTCTCTTCCTCCCTGTATGTTATCTCTATCTCTCTCTTCTCTGTATGTTATCTCTATCTCTCTCCCCATCTCTCTCTTCCTCCCTGTATGTTATCTCTATCTCTCTCTTCCTCTCTGT
This sequence comes from Salvelinus sp. IW2-2015, assembly GCF_002910315.2. Lineage (NCBI taxonomy): Eukaryota > Metazoa > Chordata > Actinopteri > Salmoniformes > Salmonidae > Salvelinus > Salvelinus sp. IW2-2015. Next base: position 7,877 of record NW_019942791.1, on the reverse strand, counting down.
ATGTTATCTCTCTCTTCCTCTCTGTGTGTTATCTCTCTCTCTCCCATCTCTTTCTCTTCTTCTCTGTATGTTATCTCTATCTCTCTCCCCATCTCGCTCTTCCTCTCTGTATGTTATCTCTATCTCCCCATCTCTCTCTTCCCCTGTATGCTAACTCTCTCTCCCCATCTTTCTCTTCCTCTGTATGTTATCTCTCTCTCCCCATCTCTCTCTCTCACACACACACACACGCGTCTACTTGCATAATCAATCTCACTGATATATATGCACTTTGCCCTAGCATGAGACATAAGCCATATGCTGGAACACTGTCATGCATTTTAAGAGACCACACACACACAGTACACACAAACACACACAGTACACACACATATTGGATTTTCCTCCTTTAGATCGTTCTTATGAAAGGTTACATGTACACTGTGACAGTTGTATTAGACCGTGGTAGTGGTGCCATAACTCAGTCACTTGGTTTCATATGCCTCTGGTGACCTTTTTTAGTTGACACTCACATACACAATGTACAAATAATATTATATTATTTCCCAAGTATGCATACATATTGCTGTAGGGAAGACACACACCTGTATTTAAGAAGCTTAAAGTACCCTCTCCTTTCATTTGACTGTGTGTTTGTATTTGTATTCATGTGTGTGAAGGAACTGCATCAATATTCACAGGATATTTGCATATTGAATAGAATCCCATTACAATGTCCACAGATACCAGCATAAATATTGAGACATGCAGGCGTAAAGCACACACACAGACACACAGACACACACACCTTACCCTTTTAGACCACAACAACAACAGAATCATAACATAAAAACAGACCTACTTCAACAGCATCATAACACTACTGAAATAGTTCAATTACAAAAGCGTATGTTATCCTGTGTTGTAAGAAAAGGAACAGAGGGAAGGGGCAGTGGAACTATAGTGGAGCTATAGATGGCACAGCTAATATGGACTGTTCGACTCCATTGTTTCCTTCAAACWAAGCAACTTTATGAACCTCACAGGCCGCCATTGTTTTATAGTGTCCGGATGCAAGGAGCCTAGGGACGGGTCGGAGAGAGAGTGAACACACACACACACACTGCCTATTCTCTGGGGAAAACACCTGTCTACCTCCTCGTGGTTCTAAAGACACCAGTCATTGTCGGGGACCAGTAGAATCCCCCCAACAACGCACACCCAACTCCATCAGATACCAATCACAAGAACATACCATAGGCCAAAGGGGACTTCATATTCTCGCAAAGGTTATTGTGTTGTCAGAATGGGTTATGTTGATATCTTCAAGAAGTCGTGCCTTGGTCAACTGTTCAATACATAACTTCATACTGTACATACTGTAGATGTGTGTTGGGATTGGATTATGATCGTTGTTAGAGCCATTGGTGGTAGTTAGTGAGGGAAATATAAGTCTCCAGCTTCAGGATTTTTTGCAATTTCATTTCCCAGTCCCTGGCACAGAGAACTGGAAGGAAAGGGCGGCCCAAAAGAGGTGTTGGCTTTGGGGATGACAGTGAGATATTACCTGCTGAGTGCGTGCTACGCGGTGGGGTGCTGCTATGGTGAACAGTGGACTGAGATAAGGCGGAGCTTTTACTAGCATAGATTTAGGTAGATGACGACTGGAGCCAGTGGGTCTGGCCGACGAATAGTGTAGCGAGGGCGCCCAGAGACTAGAGGAGCTACAGGGTCATGAGCAGTCTGATATGCCTTAGAACGCAAGCTCTCACAATAAGAATGCAACATCGAAAGATGTGCAACCTCACAGACGTTCAGCTGGGTGGGTGGCTGGCGGCCATGTTGATATCGCTGATTTGGTAAATGTCATGTCTGAGTGTATTGATGATTCAGTCAGTAGTGGGTTAGGGCTGAAACAAGGTCATAGGTTCTGTGGAAGTTGAGTTACGTTAACTATTCTGGAGGTGAACGTTTATCAACTGTAGTTAGGCAGTAGGCGACTAGAATCAGCTAATAAAAGCTGAAACAGTTTCATGTTGAGAAAATTTACCTGTAATGTTTTGTATGGACAAGCAGATTGTGAACTGGTGAACACAATTAATGTGTCATACTGATACTGAGCTTGAAGGGGTATTATCAACGATTAGACAAATCAGCAGTAGACTGTTTTGTGAAGGGACACTCTAAAGCCGCTGATGATAACTGGAATAGGAACTAGCAACTGGTTATATCACGCCAGGGGTAAAGGGTCAAGTGGTAAGTGAATTAGAAAGGTGGCTCAAGGTCATTGCGTTATTGCTAGACAATAATATGCCAAAGGACCGAACGGGAAGGAATAGCATGGAGGCAGACCTGGCTGTTCACGGAAATGAAGATGCTTCTTGGGCTGGTAATCTTATGCTCTGATTGTTTCTATATTCAGTAAAAGTTCCTGAGGATACTACAGAGGGCAGAAACAATCATTCTGTGGGAATGTTGGGCTTCAAGCAATGAATTGTTCTGGCCATTTGGACCATTTCAAGATTGGCATAAGATAAGTGGACAGAAGTTTGGAACAAAGTGGACATTCCTTGAATCATGTCTAAAGGTGAACTTCACAGACCTGCGAGGCATGACACGTGAATGTGGCGGGTTTAGTGTGGGGGTGTGTGTGGTGTGTTTGCAACTGATAGAGACAAAAGGTCCGCTTGCAAGATAGTAAAACAAGTAAGAATAATGCCTTCCGCCTCGTGGGGAACATTCCATGTTCCATGAGGAAAGCTATTTAAGCTTAGGGGTTAGGTTTTAAACAATTAGGGTTAGTGAGTTAGTGGGTTAGGTTTAAGAGTTAGAGTTTAGGTTTAGGGGTTTGGGGTTACAGGTCTAAAGGGTAAGGTTATGGTAAGGGTTGGGAATAGGATTTTTGATGGAAAATTAATTTTAGGTCCCCGACGAGGCTAGAAGAAACATAACGTGTGTGTGTGTGTGTGGTGTGGTGTGTGTGTGTGTGTGTGTGTTGTGTGGTGCATGCATGCTTGATTATGTTTCAATTAGAGTACAGCTGTCAAAGTGTGTGTGCATGTTCCTTTTAGTCTTGCTATACATTTGTGTCTGTTGTGTACTTGTAAGTTGTGGGATTGAGTGTACTAGACATTCTTGCCGTTAACTATCTAGTGGCCAAGTGTCAACTGTAGAGAGACTCTCCTAATGAACGAATTTGCGCTCAGTGAGGTGTGACACAGGGCATTGTCACAGAGCTTGACACTGATCTTATGCAGGGGTTAAGGGGCAGAAGAGAGACGGGAGGGAGCGAAAGAAGGGATGGGAAAGAGAGGGAGGGAGAAGAGAGGCCTGACAGACGGAGGAGAGGTGGCAAGAAGTAGGGAATGACAGAGAGGGAGCCAACAAGAGTAAGAGGGGAGAGTGAGAGAGGAATAAAAGAGGAGAATAAGGGGGAGCGAAGAGTGTGAGAGCCTGGAACACAACATTCACAACACCGGGAGAACGGTCCTCTGCTGCAAGTCCCTGCTGAGATTCGTGGATTCAAATCTCTTCCCTTTCACCGTGTGGGTGGGTGAGTGGTCTTTTTTCATTCTGAATCACTTTCAATGTTGTGTGTGGTGTGTGTGTGTGCTTGTGTGGTGAGTTTAATGTGATCCTCATGGTATAGAGAAAAGGGGTTAAAAGTGTTAGAGAATTGACACACACACGTCCGAGAACAGACAACTCTTCCTCTACAGCCTTTATAGTTAGACTCTTCACTCTACAGAAAAACACATTTCTACAAGCTGCACATTTGAAGGTGTGGATTCAGGCTGCGTCATCTCTCCATGAGATGACACGAACACACACTCTTCTAATTAAGCCTTCATAGGTGACAACATACCTGTGGTAGACAAGCAATCCAGGCACTACATTAACACACACACACACACGGGAGGCAGCAGCTGAGGCTGTTGACGTAGGCATCAGGAGGAGCGGAGGGAAGGAATCATTCTGGCTAATTCTGTCTCAAGCACAGCCTATGTCAGGCAGTGTGTGTGTGTGTGTGTTGTGTGTACATTCGGAGGAATTTAATGAACGTGTGTATGTATACTGTAGAAATTCATGGCGTTCATGGTCATCATGTGAGCCAGTGAATACTATGGCGTGTGTATTGAGTCTATACAAACATCTGCCACTATTAGCATGACAGTGTGTGTGTGTGTGGTGTGTGTGTGGTGTGTTGTGTTGGTGTGGTGTTGTGTGTGTGTGTGTGTGTGTGTGTGTGGTGTGTGTGTGTGTGGTGTGGTGTGTGTGTGTGTGGTGTGGGATGTTGTGAACTGAAGCAGATGTGACAGGGGTGCGTGGCGAACGTTTGTGCGTTTGCATGTGTGTTTGTTTTTGTGCGGAGTGTAGCTGTGGTGTTATATGTCCTCTTGTTTGGTTAGTTGTAAAGACATATGTACAGATTAGGATCAGCGGTAGCAGCACTTTGGTAAAAGCAGCAGAGGCAGACCACTAAAGCCCGTCACATCACGGGATTTTAGCTAAAAGATTGGGGGGTTTTTCTTTTGCTAGGTCGTCACCATGGCAAAGCTAGTCAGCTGGAAACGCTGGTGTCTGAGTGGGTGACGGCTTGTCATAGGCAAAAAAAACTAACGTTGGTGTGATGTTCTAAATAACTAGGTTTCAGGCAGGTAGGCTAAGTTCAACTCTGGTTTCAGTAGTAAGGGCAGGGGTGGAAATGGGATACCAGAGACAGGCTGGATGAACATAGGCATCATATCAAGCAGGTTGAAAGGGTTGAATACTGTCAATCGGGGGAACGGTATTCAGATTAAGGTGATACTGAGATGTAATATAACTCTTTGGGGAGTATAACAGGTTTCTGTTCTTCTTACGATACTAAATGTTAACTCGAGGGCAAATTTCAGTCATGACCGAGATGAACCTAATTAACATTTTTGATAGACCACAGAATGGCAAGAATATTTCGTTGTTCATTTTAGTGGCGACACTGATCAGAATTGAAGTAACCACTGGATGTAATAGGAAAAGGGGGGGTGTTGTCTCCTCTAGCTGCCATGATCTGACTCCTCTGGACCTGGGCAGTCGTGTTTCAAGACCTTTGGATCCCCTAGCCTGTTGCTGGCTGCTGTTTCTGACCAAGAAGCGTAAAGCCAGGACACAGGAGTGGTCACAGTCAATAACCACTGGGGACTTATGAACGTGACTGCCCGGCAATGTCAAATCGCATTCTCCTGACATCCTGGCTCTGCGGCTGCGGTAAAACTTCCATCTCAACTCAATTCAACTGACCCTGTATAATAGGAGAGTTTACCATTATTTTCAATTAAGATTTTATTCGACTCATGGGATTGGATTTGAAGGTTGGAATGAAATTTCCTAATAAGGCCAAACATTGGCTAGCTTGGTTACAGAAAGAAAAGCAGTGATGTGCGAAAATTAGATGGTTTGTAGATCCTCACTCGAAGTCACAACATCCGGGCTGCAGACTTTAGTATGGGAACTCCTTGTTTTACGTCAACAACATCCGGGCTGGCCAGACTTTAGTATGGGAACCTTGGTTTTACGTCAACAACATCTCGGGCTGCCAGACTTTAGGTATGGAACCCTTGGTTTTAACGTCAAAACAATCGGGCTGCCAGACTTTATATGGAAACCCTTGTTTTACGTAACAACATCCGGCGCTGCCACCGACTTTTAGTATGGAACCCTTGTTTTAACGTCAACAACTCCGGGCTGCCAGAAGCTTTAAGTATGTAACCCCTTGTTTTACGTCAAACAACATCCGGGCTGCCAGACTTTAGTATGGACCCTTGTTTACGTCAAAGCAACATCGGTGCTGCCAAGATTTAGTATGGAACCCCTGTTTTACGTCAACAACATCCGGTGCTGCCAGGACTTTGTATGGAACCCCTTGTTTTAGTCAACAACATCGGGCTGCCAACTTTAGTATTGGAACCCTTGTTTTACGGTCAAACAAACATCCGGGGCTGCCAGATCTTTAGTATGGAACCCCTTGTTTTTACGTCAACAACATCGGGCTGCCAGAACTTTAAGTATGGACCCCCTTGTTTTACGTCAACAACATCCGGGCTGCAGACTTTAGTATGGACCCTTTGTTTATGTCAAGACCATCCGGGCTGCAGAACTTTAGTATGGACCCCCTTGTTTTACGTCAACAACATCCCGGCTGCAGACTTTAGTATGGAAACCGCTTGTTTTCGTCAACAACATCCGGGTCTGCCAGACTTTAGTAATGGACCCCCCTTGTTTTCCGTACAACAACATTCCGGGCTGCCAGACTTAGTTATGGACCCCACCTTGTTTTACGTCAAGAACATCCGGGCTGCCAGATTTAGTAGAACCCTTGTTTTACGTCAACAACCTCCGGGCTGCCAGACTTTAGTATGACCTCCTGTTTAACGTAACAACATCCGGGCTGCCATTAGACTTTAAGTATGGACCTCCTTGTTTTAGTCAACAAACCAATCCGGGCTGCCAGACTTTAGTATGGACCCCGCTTGTTTTACTCTACAACATCCGACCTGCCAGTGACTTTTATTATGGACCCCCTTGTTTTACGTCAACATCATCCGGGCTGCCAACTTTAGTATGGAACCCCTTGTTTTACCGTCAACAACAATCCGGGCTGGCCAGACTTTAGTATGGGAACCCCCTTGTTTTTGACGTCACAACATCCGGGCTGCCAGACTTTAGTATGGACCTCCTTGTTTTACGTCAACAACATCCGGCTGCCAGACTTTAGTATGGACCTGGCTCCTTGTTTTACGTCAACAACATCCGGGCTGCCCAGAACTTTAGTATGGAACCCCTTGTTTACGGTCAATATCAACATCCCGACTGCAGACTTTTAGTATGGGCCCTTGTTTTACGTCAACAACATGCCGGGCTGCCAGACTTTAGTAGGAGCTCCTTGTTTTACGTCAACACACCGGGCTGCCAGACTTTAGTATGGAACCCCTTGTTTTTACGTCACAACATCCCGGGCTGCAGACTTTGGTATAGAACTCTTGTTTTTAACGTCAACAACAATCCGACCTGCCAGACTTTAGTATGGAACCTTGTTTTAACGTCAACAACATCATGATCCTGCAGATTTTGGTATAGACCCCCTTGTTTTACGTCACCACATCCCGGGCTGCCATACTTTAGTATGGAACCGCTTGTTTACGTCAACAACATCCGTGCTGCCAGACTTTAGTATGGAACCTTGTTTTAACGTCACAAACATCCGGGCTTTGCCAGACTTTGGTATAGACTCCTTGTTTTACGTCAACAACATCCGACCTGCCAGACTTTAGTAATGGACCCTTGTTTTTTAACGTCAACAACATCCGACCTGCCAGATTTTGGTATAGACCAGCTTGTTTTACTCAACAAGCATCCCGGGCTGCCCCCGATTTTGGTATACGACCTCCTTGTTTTATTGTCAACAACATCCGGGCTTTGCAGACTTTGGTATGACCCCCTTGTTTTACGTCAACAAATCCGGGCTGCAGACTTTAGTATGGAACCCCTTGTTTTCCGTCACAACATATCGGGCTGCCAGACTTTAAGTAATGGACCCCTTGTTTTACTGTCAACAACATCCGGCGCTGCCAGACCTTTAGTAACTTGGCCCCCCTTGTTTTAACGTCAACAACACCGGGCTGCCAAGGACTTTATATGGCAACCCCTTGTTTTACGTCAACAACATCCGGGCTGCCAAGATTTAGTATGGGAACCCCTTGTTTTACGTCAACAACATCCGGGCCTGCCAGACTTTAGTTATGGACCCCCTTGTTTTACGTCTAGATCATTATCTGAGTAACATTGTAAAACTATGGTCCTGAGAAGCCATTTCAAATACTTGGGAATACACTCATTGATTGAACTGATCAGGCAGCTGA
>NW_019942790.1:286292-293167 GCF_002910315.2 Salvelinus sp. IW2-2015 | reverse complement strand
ACCGGAGCGGCTGTCATGAGACGCAAATCATGACGAACTGGTGATTCATCACGTCGAGGGTTCGCCCCATGTTTACACCAGCTATGTGTGTGGTGTGTGTGTGTGTGTTTTTGTGTGGTTTGTGTGGGTGTGGTGGGTGTGCCAGCCAGCCAGGGAATGCTGAGAAGCGATAAACCCCTCCCCCACTTAGAACTGGGGAGAGAGAGAGAGAGAGGGTGAGACAGAGAGAGAGAGAGAGAGAGGAGGAGAGCAGAGACATGGAGAGAGAGAGACAGAGAGACGAGAGAGAGCGAGAGCGAAGAGAGAGAGAGGGACAAGAGAAGATAGAGGAGCAGAGGGAGAGAGAGGAGGAAGAGAGAGACAGAGGGGAGAGAGAGAGAGAGAGAGATGAGAGAAGGAGAGAGAGAGAGAGAGAGAGAAGAGAAGAGAGAGAGAGAGAGAGAGAGAGAGAGAGAGGAGAGAGAGGAGAGAGAGAGAGAAGAGAGAGAGTGAGCGACGAGAGAGAGAGGGACGAAGAGATAGAGACAGAGGGGAGGAAGGAGAGCAGTCCAAGAGGGCAAGATGTCATTCTGTGTGGGTGAGGGGGGGAGTTGAGGAGGTATTGTCTAGAGAGTGAGGAGGGAGGGATGGAGGTGGAGATAGACAAGTAAGAAAGAGCCAGAGAGAAGAATGAGGCGAGGAGAAGAGGGTAGGCCTGAAAGAGACTATGGAAGAGAGAGAGGCTAGAATGGACGATCTCCGAGACCGTCAAGCAAGGAATAAGAGGCCAGAGTGATCACTATGAGGCCAGAGTAAACGAGCGAGGACGTTTGACATCACGACTGAGACCGGTAAAGAACTCGAAATGGTCGAAGTCAAAGAGGAGACGAGAGACTGAGGGACTGATTGAAAGAGCAGAGAAGGTATGATGGCACGATTGCGAGAGAGAGAGAAGAGCGAGACGAGATGAGGAGGATCGTGGGTACGAGACAGTCAACATGTATCTCAGGAGCATACTGCAGAGGCATGCCACTCCTCTTGTGTTACGTCCACTGCACAGATTCAGCTCTTAATGAGAGTACGATCCTCGAGTGGGTGTGTGTTGGTTTGTGCTGTGTGTGTTGTGTGTTGCTGTGTGTGTGTGTGTCGTGGTCGAGAGGGTTTTAAACTCTTTGTGGAATTGCCGAACACAACCGATGTTGCCTGTATCTAGACCCTAGTGAGCGGACCAGTACGTTGATTAAACCTGTTAGTCTCACTTACATCTGTAACTGGACAGATCCTTCGTTTTACAAGTTGAGGACTGCGCATAGATGTGACGATGGGTACAAGTCTCTGCGCACAAAACGTTATGAGAGAGTGCTAGACAGATAATTGTTGGTGTGTGTGCATGTGATTGATGTGGTGGTGTCGTGCTGGTGTGTGCGTGTGTGTGTGTGTGTTGATGACTGCTCGTGTGCGTGTGTAGATCGTGAAGGTGATCGGTGACTGGGTGTTCATCTCCCTAGTGAGGCAAGAGTTGCTGTGAGGGTTGCTGGTTTTGAAAGAGCGGCGAAAAGACGCCCACCACGTCAGTCTGTTAGAGCTCTCTGCACATGATAACGTGGTATCACGCTCTTAATCACTAAGAGTAAAAGTGCAGGGAATGTCATAATCTCTGGTACCGGAGAACGGACTCTACGAACTAAGAGGACAATAACAAAGCGTTGCATAGGCAACGGTCACATTATCATGGCCCTGGGATCTCTTCCTCACACCATGTCATGTGGTATTGAAGGGGCGCGATACACGACTGGAAAACAGATGCCAGCACCCCATTGTGTGAAAGGGGGAAATTATCTAGGGTCAGGATTTCGAATGGCAAGCCAACGCCATACGTTAAAAGGGACACTATAGCATAAGGGTGTATCAGTATGCTGTGTAACCCTCCAAGACAGCCATGTCTAAAGGGGAAATACTAGGGTATGATCTGGCAAACCCAGCCATGTTAATCCCACCGGCGGATAACTAAGGGTAAGAGGAGGCTGAGCAACACCCAGCACTCGATCCGTAAAGGGGATACGTACGGGTCAGCGCATTGTGGCCCACACTCTTCAGCCCTTTATGTTCCAAGATAGGGGAAATACTAGGTAACAGTGGATGCTGTGCTACCTCAGGCTCGCATGCCTTGTCTCTACAAGGGGAAATACAGGGTAAAGGATCTGGACTGACCGCGATGGCACGATGTTCAAGCAGGGGGAAATACAGGCAGTCAGAGAACTCTGAGTCATACCCACCAAGCCCTATTTCAAAGACGTGGGAGATAACTAGGGTCATGGATCTGGCAACCCCAGGCCCATCAGGATTAAGGAGGAAATACGTCATGTAGACGATCTCGACAACCCCAGCCCATGTCTTAAAAGGAGAGAAAACGATTCAGGATTATGAGGGGGTAGTGCCAAGTCAAGAACGGACCTTTGCGGTGAAGTCTTTGCCAGCCCGCCTGCACAAAAGTCCACTATTGTATGAAAGGGAGAAGCAACCTTCAAATTTAAGGTCTGGCCAACGGCCAGCCCTATGCCCATTAAAATAACAGGTGGGGGGAAATCTTCGTAAGGATCTGTGTTGCATAGAAAAAACAGTCCAGACATGTGTTCTCCATCTATGTTAAAGGGGGAAGAGCTTCAGTTAAGGGTCTGGTCACAACCCAGCCCAGGTCTACAAGTGAGACATAAAGCTATATGGGGAGTCTGGTGGCCCAAACCGCAACTTCCTATCGTTTAAAGTGGGCGAATGACTCTATGTTAACGGCTGATCTGTGCAAGACAATTGAGGCAGGCGCATATGTCTGAAGCGGGGGCAGAAGTACAGTTAGGGTAAAGTGGATAGTGTCAACCTGGACCAACCACTCAGCCGCAGACGATCAATCATCCGGGCTGGGCCACCAGGAACTTGAGATATGCACAATTCAAGAATGCGTTAAGAGGGAGAGACGGTTCAGGAAGGTTCTTGTGCTAAAAATACTGTTTCCCGAGAGCCGACGTAGGGCCAATTTTATTTGAAATGGGTGAAGACTCAAGTTAAAGAGAAAGATCGAGCAACACTGTGGGGTCAGCTCGATGTTAGAAAAGCGTCGTGGGAGAGGAGGACATCAGTTACCGAGAACTGGTACATGCCACAAGACCCAAGTGGATTAAAGATCGCAGATAAGTAGTAGGTATCAGGACTACATAGAGCAGCAAAGCGAAAGAGTTTCCCAAGTCTTGTGGACACATTATCGCCTGCCTGGCTGCAGCATGTGTTCAGACAGGAGAGAGCGCTTGAGTGAGGCATTCACGCAAGTTGGAGCGGCTATTCTGTTAACCAAGTGCTCTCACTCAGAGACTCGTCATCGTTTTAATCTCCGGAAGGAGCCGACAGAAAGAATTTACAGATTCAGTGCAAACAAAGTGCTACTTGCGCCAGAAGCAACCCAGAACAAGTGGAGGAGGCGTTTATATACCCACAAAGATAGGGAAGAAGTGTATTGCTCAGGGCCTACCTAGCAGGTAATCCGAGTGAGAAGCGAGTGTGAGAGAGGGGTGGACAGCTCAGCACGAGTCGACTTAGAGCACATCTAAATCTTGGCTGCCTCACAATGACGGGGATGGACGTTGCGGCAAAAACTACCACTAACGGACCAAGCGAGGTAGTGAGGAACTGTTGTGTAAAACCTACGCGAAGAGCTCCAGTTCTCACTCACGAACAAGATCTGGTTATAGTCTAGCAGTGAGAGTGAGGAATCAAATCATGGCTTTCAGGGCGAAGGGGAACTCGAGGAGACTACGAGAAGCTTCCTGCCAGTATTCTGCGGTTCTCACAAGAGTGCATGGCCAGGTACTGGTTCTGGTTCTGCTGTGAGAGTGATGTATTGAGCACGGGAAGGCACGCACCGACAGGAAGGGTCACATGAAAAGGTGTGGCCTACATACCTGTGAAGTAATGAGGAGAGGAAAGCCTGGTTAGGGGTGTCAAATGGTCTACGAGGATAGGAAAATTTCCACAAAATATGTGGATGATGGATACTGCCTTTTGGTGTTCATGGGAAATCAAAGGGTTCATAGCAGCAAGGGGTGTGACGAGGGCAGGTATACATGGCTGACCTTCCTTGTAGAGAGTGCCAATCCATGACAGTTACGTTCGTCAGGGGTCTCGTCACAAGTCGGAACTCATCTTCGGTCCAACAATTCCGAGTCCGGTTGTCAAGATGAACATCAAAAGAGAACAGGGGGTGTCTATAGAAGTTGTAGGGTCGGGAATAAGGGTCAAGGTTTCGGGTGGGTGTGTCTTCAGCTGTTGAGTGTCGGTGGGATCCCGGCGGAGTGTTGCAATTAATAGGGTCAGTCAGGCTTAGGGTTTGTCGAAGACATGGCGAAGGAGAGAGACTTCATGAATGGTTAACAGACTGGTTTCTCGAGCAGAGTGGCATCCAGAAAAGAGTTCGGTCAGACCGGGACTAACGCTATTGCCATCGAGGGGATAAACACGCTTGGTCTATAAGAGGAGTGTAAAGCTGTGTGATGTTTTTATTTATGTGGTTTAGCGGTGGAGGGTATATGCGTTAAGGATTAAGAGCGTCTAGTGTACACAAGATGTGAGGAAGAGTGGCTGCATGGGCTCAAAGAATAAGGAGTGAGGTCAGAGATGGAAGGTGGGGAAGAGATAGTCTGCTGGAAGTCGGTTACCGGAAATCAGGGCATGTAGGCGATATGGTTAGGCTGTACAGGGTAGGGTCGGATCAGCTAGTTTATGCGTCAAGACAAGGTTGGGATCCAGGAGTCTATGGAGTCACGGAGGCTTCATGGGCAGTGTAAATACTGGGGGCTCAGGCGTCTTAGGGTTAAGAGTTAGGGTAGGACAGCGGTGTAGAGAGGTCAAGGGTCTAGACGATACGGGATATGCCGTGCGTTACGCTCAGGTTATGGCGAATACAGGGATAGGGGTCACGCACATAATAGATGGGCATGCAGGGATTAGTGGGAGATCAGGCATTATGGAGTACAGAGGAAAAGGGCGAGTGACTAAAGGGTGTTCAGGAAGGGTGTCATGGATACAGGGTTAGGGTCAGGATAGGGATTAAGGCAGTGAAACACACGAGATCTCACTGCCTGTAGCTGCTGACATAAGGATCATAATCACTGTTGGGTAAAGCTTCATTCTATTCTCCTTGCTCGAACGAAAAGGCCAAGTCACCACATGCCCTCGTGTCCGACCCCAGTAGTGAAGCGGTTGGAGAACCTAAACACTTACATACACTTTGTAGATTAGTCGAACTATATAGATTGCTCCAGCTGGCACCACTTTGACTTATAAGTTGTAGCATACTCTGTGTCAGTCAGAGTAGAGCGACAGCGTGTGCCAGGCTCCATGTATCTATTCGTTGGGATCATGTCTGTTGTCTAGGTGAGGTGATGACCTAGCTCATTTGCTCGGGGTCAAACTCAGCACCTTTAATGGTAGCTTGAGAAAGTATAAACTGGTCACACTTCTAGTATTCGTGATCAATTGCATGGTCGGTATGATAGTTGCTACGGTATGGGTTTATGTATTAGTGCACTGCAAATAAGGCTAATCAGAGCTGGGCCAGATTGGATGCAAGGTACGGGTGGATGAGCGTTAACTTACCATGATGCGTAAGTGGGATTGATTTCGAGCGTACACATGGCTAGGTAGTTATCTATCTGTGGTCATCTGGCTAGGTAGTTATCTATCTGGGGTCATCTGGCTAGGTAGTTATCTATCTGGGGTCATCTGGCTAGGTAGTTATCTATCTGTGTTCATCTGGCTAGGTAGTTATCTATCTGTGTTCATCTTGCTAGTATTAACTAGGGCTTTCTACAAAATAGTAACATTAGCGAAGCTAGGCTAGCTAGCTAACATTGGAATCTAGACCATAAACTAAGCAACAAACATGGACATTCTTTGCCAAAGTATTTTAACAAGGCTGAGTGACTGACAACGTCAAGGTCTTTTGCTGTGTGATACACAAAAGAGATTGACTGCCGGCACTCTGTTCAGAGGTGCTAAGTACTGTCGGCAGGAAAACGTTTTACAATCCTGAGCTGTTAGGGTGAGGGTTTACAGTAGCCTACCGCCTGTGCTAAACTAGCTAGACTTTGTGGATCTGAGAGGCTGGGCTAAAACCTTACTATGCTAGGCTAGCTAAAGGTTGTGACTGAATGTCTGGGCTAAGGATTTATAGCATGCTATGCTAGTAGCTAAAGCTAGCTAGATGTCCTGTGCCTGGAGTCTGGGAGTTAGCGCCCGGCCAGGCCTGGTGCCACGGGGGGGAGTTCATGCAATTAAACGTTCATTTGAGTATTAATCCATAATCTCACTCTCAAGATCACCAGCACAGAATACACTCTGAAAAGAGTAGAAGACACACACACACACACACACACACCGTGACCCTGGTTGTGACTCCAACTCTGCGAGGGTGTCTCAGAGAAGTTGGTTTATATACAAACACAGCAACACCTACGGTGGGTGCAATCGCAGGAAACATCTCAAATAGCTCGTCTGGCTTGGAGAGTAAAGGATTGGAACACGGCCTTCTGTTCTAACGTTTACAGCAGCCACATCTCTCGATAAAACACAGCCTGATTGTCTCCTAAAGTTACAAATGATGCATTGATCTGAAAATGTGGAGGGAAAATGTGCTCCGTATGGAGGGCGCGACTTTCTGCTCTGTTCTGTTCTGTTCTACTCTGTTCTGTTCTGTTCTACTCTGCTCTGTTCTGTTCTGCTCTGTTCTGTTCTACTCTGCTCTGTTCTGTTCTGTTCTACTCTGCTCTGTTCTGCTCTGTTCTACTCTGTTCTGTTCTACTCTGCTCTGTTCTGCTCTGTTCTGTTCTGTTCTACTCTGTTCTGTTCTG
>NW_019942790.1:275280-285160 GCF_002910315.2 Salvelinus sp. IW2-2015 | reverse complement strand
GGTGGTGGGAAGGTTGTTATGTGTTTGTGGGTTGGTGTGTGTGTGTGTTGTGTGGTGTGTGTGTTGTGTGTGTGTGTGTGTGCGTTGTGTGGGTGTGTGTGTGGGTGTGTGGTGGTGTGTGTGTGTGTGTGTGTGTGTGAGTGTTGGTGTGTGTAAACAGGTCTGCAGCGTTTTTACTTGTGATACAGATGATACTCCTCCTTGCAGAAGTCAGGAGACATGTATAACACTCGCTTTGCACGCTTCGCGCAGAACAGAACAGAGAACAAGATAACAGACCGAGCAGAAGCAGACAGAATAGAGCGGAGGAACAGACAGAGTAGGCAGAAGAGTAGAAAAACACGGCAGAGCAGAACGAACAAGTCAGCAGCAGAACGAAGCAAGGAGCAGCAACAGAAACAGAACAGAACAGAGCAAGAACGAACAGAACAGAACAGAAGCAGGAAGAAAGAACAGCAATTAAAGGCGAGAGCGGAAACAAGAGCAGAACGAGAACACGAGAGCAAGAACAGAACAGAGCAGAGCAGCAGTAGTAGAGTAGAGAGTCAAACAGAGAGAGCAGAACGAGAAAGAGTATTAAACAAACAGAGACAGGACTAACAAGAGCAGAAATAGAGTGATTGCAGAACAAAGAGTAGAGTAGAAACGAAACAGAGAGAACTAGAGCAGAGCAAAACAGAGCAGACAGACGAACAGAGCAGAACAGAACAGAGCAGACAGAAACAGAGAGAGCAGAGATAGAGTAGAGTAGAGCAGAGCAGGCAAGCAGAACAGAACAGACGTAGAACAGAGTAGTATAAGCAGAACAGAGCAGAAATAGATGCTGGCAGTAGGAAGAACAGAGTAGAGTAGAACCAGAACGAGAGCAGAACAGAGCAGAACAGAGGCAGAACAGAAACAGAAGCAGAACAGAAACAGAACATAGAGCCAGAGAAGTCAGAACAGAACAGAGCAGAACAGAGCTAGAGCAGAACAGAACAGAGCAGAAGAGTAGCAGAACAGAGCCAGTAACAAGAACTAGAGCCAGAGCAGAGCAGAACGAACAGAGCAGGAGAGAACAGGAACAGAGCGAAACGAACAGAGCAGAACAGAAGCAGACAGAGCAGAGTCAGAACATGAACAGAGCTAAGAACAGAGCAGAACAGAACAGCAGCAGAGCAGAAGAGAGACAGAGATAGAACAGAACAGAACAGATAACAGACAAGAACAGAGCAGAAGAGAGGGGGAGGGAAGAGGAGAGAGAGAGAGAGGGAGATAGCGTGAGGGAGAGAGGGAGAGAGAGAGGGAGGGAGCAAGAGAGAGGAGAGAGAGAGGCTGAAGGAAAAGGAAGTGTTGAAACCACTGTTCAGGATATTGTGACATTGGGATGTGTCTAAAACCTGATGACTCAGTTAGCAAGTCAGTCTGCCAGTCAGCCAGCCAGTAAGTCAGTCCACAAGCCAGTCAGTCAGCCAGTCAGCCGGTCAATATGACTGTCAGCCAGTCAGTTAGAAAAGTCAACCAGTCAGCCAGCCAGTTAGTCTTTCAGCCAGCCAGTGAGAAAGTCAGCCAGTCAGTCAGTCAGCCAGCCAGCCAGCCATTCCACGATGTGAGGCTGTAGGTACCAGTATTAACACCTACAGTTGAAGTAACTTACTGTAACTGTTACTGGGATCTTTATTTGCACCGTTACATGTCTGACCCATCCTCCCGATTCCTTACAAGCTATTATGTAAAGCAGGAAGTACAAGTGACTCGCTCAATATGGAAGTGGTCAGACGACGCAGTTGCTAAGCTACGGGACTGTTTTTCTAGCACAGACTGGAATATGTTCCGGGACTCATCCAATGGCTTTGAGGAGTATACAACAATCACTGGCTTCATCACTAAGTGCATCGACGACGTCGTCCCCATTGTGACCGTACGTACGTACCCCAACCAGAAGCCATGGATTACAGGCAACATCCACACTAAGCTAAAGGGTAGAGCTGCCGCTTTCAAGGAGCGGGACATTAACACGGACGCTTATAAGAAATCCCACTAAACCATCATACGAAGCATCAAACTGGCAAAGCGTAAATACAGGACTAAGATTGAATCCTACCACCCCTGGCTCCGACGCTCGTCAAATGTGGCAGGGCCTGCAAACTATTACGGATTACAAAGGGAAGCACAGCCGCGAGCTGCCCAGTGATACGAGCCTACCAGACGAGCTAAATGACTTATATGCACGCTTCGAGGCAAGCAACACTAAAGCATGCATGAGAGCACCAGCTGTTCCGGACGACTGTGTGATCACGCTCGCCGTATTCAATGTGAGTAAGACATTTAAACAGGTCAACATTCACAAGGCTGCAGGGCCAGATGGATTACCAGGATGTGTAATCCGAGCATGCGCTGACCAACTGGCAGGTGTCTTCACTGAAATGTTCAACATGTCCCTGATTAAGTCTGTAATATCAACATGTTTCAAGCAGACCATCATAGTCCCTGTGCCCAAGAACGCAAAGGCAACCTGCCTAAATAACTACCGACCCGTAGCGCTCACGTCTGTAGCCATGAAGTGCTTTGAAAGGCTGGTCATGGATCACATCAACATCATTATCTCAGACACCCTAGACCCACTCCAATTTGCATACCACCCAAACAGATCCACAGATGATGCAATCTCTATTGCACTCCACACTGCCCTTTCCCACCTGGACAAAAGGAACACCTATGTGAGAATGCTGTTCATTGACTACAGCTCAGCGTTCAACACCATAGTGCCCTCAAAGCTATTACTAAGCTAAGGACCCTGGGACTAAACACCTCCCTCTGCAACTGGATCCTGGACTTCATAACGGTCGTCCCCAGGTGGTGAGGGTAGGTAACAACACATCTGCCACGCTGATCCTCAACACTGGAGCCCCTCAGGGGTGCGTGCTCAGTCCCCTCCTGTACTCCCTGTTCACCCACGACTGCGTCGCCATGCACGACTCCAACACCATCTTTAAGTTTGCGACAACACAACAGTGGTAGGCCTGATCACCGACAACGATGAGACAGACTATAGGGAGTGTGCTGCCAGGACAACAACCTCAATGTGAACGATATTATTTTTTTAAATGTTATTTAACCTTTTTTTAACCAGGTAGGCCAGTTGAGAACAAGTTCTCATTTGCAACTCCGACCTGGCCATGATAAAGCAAAGCAGTGCGGCACAAACAACAACACAGAGTTACACAAACAACAACACATGGGATAAACAAACATACAGTCAATAACACAATAGAAAAAAATCTATATACAGTGTGTGCAAATTAGTTTAGGGAGGTAAGGCAATACATAGGCCATTGTGGCAAAGAATTTACAATTTAGGAATTAAACACTGGAGTGATAGATGTGCAGAAGATGAATGTGCAAGTAGAGATACTGGGGTGCAAAGGAGCAAAAAAACAAATAACAATATGGGGATGAGGTAGTTGGATGGGCTATTTACAGATGGGCTATGTACAGGTGCAATGGTCTGTGAGCTGCTCTGACAGCTGATGTTTAAAGTTAGTGAGGGAGATATGAGTCTCCAGCTTCAGTGATTTTTGCAATTTGTTCCAGTCATTGGCAGCAGAGAACTGGAAGGAAAGGCAGCCAAAGGAGGAATTGGCTTTGGGGGTGACCAGTGAGATATACCTGCTGGAGCGTGTGCTACGGGTGGGTGCTGCTATGGTGACCATGAGACAAGGCGGTGCTTTACCTAGCAAAGATTTATAGATGACCTGGAGCCAGTGGGTTTGGCGTACAATATGAAGCAATATGAAGCGAAGGCCAGCCAATGAGAGCATGCAGGTCGCAGTGGTGGGTAATATATGGGGCTTTGGTGACAAAACGGATGAACGGATGAACAAAAACGGCACTGTGATAGACTGCATCCAATTTGCTGAGGAGAGTGTTGGAGGCTATTTTATAAATGACATCGCTGAAGTCGAGGATCGGTAGGATAGTCAGTTTTACGAGGGTATGTTTGGCAGCATGATTGAAGGATGCTTTGTTGCGAAATAGGAAGCCGATTCTAGATTTAATTTTGTATTGGAGATGCTTAATGTGAGTCTGGAAGGAGAGTTTACAGTCTAACCAGACACCTAGGTATTTGTAGTTGTCCACATATTCTATGTCAGAACCGTCCAGAGTAGCGATGCTGGACGGGCGGGCAGGTGCGGGCAGCAATCGGTTGAAGAGCATGCATTTAGTTTTACTTGCATTTAAGAGCAATTGGAGGCCACGGAAGGAGAGTTGTATAGCATTGAAGCTTGCCTGGAGGTTAGTTAACGCAGTGTCCAAAGAAGGGCCAGAGTTATACAGAAGGGTGTCGTCTGCGTAGAGGTGGATCAGGGAATCACCAGCAGCAAGAGCGACATCATTGATGTATACAGAGAAAAGAGTCGGCCCGAGAATTGAACCCTGTGGCACCCCCATAGAGACTGCCAGAGGTCCGGACAACAGGCCCTCCGATTTGACACACTGAACTCTGTCTGAAAAGTAGTTGGTGAAACAGGCGAGGCAGTCATTTGAGAAACCAAGGCTGTTGACTCTGCCAATAAGAATGTGGTGATTGACAGAGTCGAAAGCCTTGGCCACGTCGATGAATACGGCTGCACAGAATTGTCTTTTATCGATGGCGATTATGATATTGTTTAGTACCTTGAGCGGGCTGAGGTGCACCCGTGACCAGCTCGGAAACCAGATTGCACAGCGGAGAAGGTGCGGTGGGATTCAAAATGGTCGGTGATCTATTTGTTAATTTGGCTTTCAAAGACCTTAGAAATGCAGGATAGGATGTATATAGGTCTGTAACAGTTTGGGTCTAGAGTTTATCCCCCTTTGAAGAGGGGAATGACCGCGGCAGCTTTCCAATCTTTGGGGAACTCAGATGATACGAAAGAGAGGTTGAACAGGCTAGTAATAGGGGTTGCAACAATTTCGGCGGATCATTTTAGAAAGAGAGGGTCCAGATTGTCAAGCCCAGCTGATTTGTAGGGTTCCAGATTTTGCAACGCTTTCAGAACATCAGCTATCTGGATTTGGGTGAAGGAGAAATGGGGGGAGGTTTGGGCAAGTTGCTGTGGAGGGTGCAGGGCTGTTGACCGGGATAGGGGTAGCCAGGTGGAAAGCATGGCCAGCCGTAGAAAAATGCTTATTGAAATTCTCAATTATTGTCGATTTATCTGTGAAGACAGTCTTTCCTAGCCTCAGAGTAGTGGGCAGCTGGGAAGAGGTGCTCTTATTCTCCATGGACTTTACAGTGTCCCAGAACTTTTTACAGTTTGTGCTACATTATGCAAATGTCTGTTTAAAAAGCTTGACTTTGCTTTCCTAACTTCCCTGAAAAGTTGCATATCGCGGGGGCTATATAATAGTGGACTACAGGAAAATAGGGCCAAACATTCTCATCGATGGGGCTGTAGTGGAGCAGGTTGAGAGCTTCAAGTTCCTTGGTGTCCACATCACCAACAAACTATCATGGTCCAAACACACCAAGACAGTCGTGAAGAGGGCACGACAACGCCTATTCCCCCTCAGGAGACTGAAAAGATTTGGCATGGGTCCTCAGATCCTCAAAAAGTTCTACAGCTGCACCATCGAGACCATCCTGACCGGTTGCATCACCACCTGGTATGGCAACTGCTCGGCCTCCGACCGCGAGGCACTACAGAGGGTAGTGCGTACGGCCCAGTACATGGGGCCAAGCTTCCTGCCATCCAAGACCTATATACCAGGCGGTGTCAGAGGAAGGCCCTAAAAATTGCCAAAGACTCCAGCCACCCCAGTCATTGACTGTTCTCTTTGCTACCACACGGCAAGCTGTAACGGAGCGCCAAGTCTAGGTCCAAAAGGCTTCTTAACAGCTTCTATAACAGAGATTATGGCTTATAAGACTGAACGGCTAATCAAATGGCTACCCGGACTATATGCATTGTCCCCCCTTTTTTTACGCTGCTGCTACTCTGTTATTATCTATGCATAGTCACATTAATAACTCTAGCTACATGTAAATATTACCTCAATTACCTCGACTAACCTGCTCCCCCGCACATTGACTCGGTACTGGTACCCCCCTGTATATAGCCTCGTCATTATTATTTTATTGTTGCTCTTTAATTTTTAACTATTGTTTATTGAATAAATATTTTCTTAACTCTTATTTTTCTTAAAATTGCATTGTTGGTTAATTAAGTACTTGTAAAGTCAGCGTTTCACGGTAAGGACTACACCTGTTGTGTTCCGGTGCAAGTGACGAATTAAATTGTATTTTATATGACGTTTACCAACATGTGTCACTGACAGACAACTTATGTAACCCTTGGTAACAACATATCCCCTCAATTCTAGAGAAATGTTTAGTCACACACAATCTTTCCAACGCTACCATTGGACCCTGAAGACAGGAAGCAAAAAATAACAAGGTAGTAAATCAGAAATATGTCACGGTATGTGTCGTCACCTCCGGGTCTGAGGGGAATGTGCCATCTGCTGAGTAGATAAATAATGTCATTTTCAGATTATTAGATTTTCTACTATTCCTTCTATTCTTCTCCTCTCAACCACAGGGGAGAGTTGACGGCAGCTATATATAGGGACGGACATGTGAAAATAATTTAAATGTAATTTAGGGATTGAAGCTGTGGAGCTTGTGGACTCTTAATACACAACTATTGTGGTGAGAGAAGAGAGGAGAGGAGAGGAGAGAGAAGACTTGGAGAGGAGAGGAGAGGAGAGGAGAGGAGAGAGAGGAGAGGAGAGGAGAGGAGAGGAGAGGAGAGAGAGGAGAGGAGAGGAGAGAGAGGAGAGGAGAGGAGAGGAAGAGGATAAGAAGAGAGGAGAGGAGAGGAAGAGGAGAGGAGAGGAATGAGGAGAGGGAGGAGAGGAGAGGAGAATAAGAGGGAGAGGAGAGGGAGAGAAGAGGAGAGGAGAGGAGAGGAGAGGAGAGGAGAGGAGAGGAGAGGAGAGGGAGGAGAGGATAATATAGGAGAGGAGAGGAGAGGAGAGGAGAGGAAGGAGAGGAGAGGAGAGGAGAGGAGAGGAGAGAGAGAGGAGAAGATAATATAGGAGAGGAGAGGAGAGGAGAGAGAGAGGAGAGGAGAGGAGAGGAGAGGAGAGGAGAGGAGAGGAGAGAAGTTGTTTGTTGCTCAATATGTTTCCTGACTCAATAGGTTTTACACAACCCCAAATAATGCAGAATGTGTCATAACTCTCCAATGTCACTACAGCTACGTCTCTGTGTGTTCCTCCACTCCCTCTTCCTGTGCTGCAGGGGGAGAGACAGAGACAGTCATCACTCACCCACCTCAATACTTCTTGCTTCCTACTCTATACTACCTTACCTCACCCTAGCCACACCTCAGAGGAAACTGAGGAAACGTCAGGTGGCAGTCACACACACAGAATAACATTAGGTGACATCATTTGCACGGGAGAGAAAGAGAGTATTAAAGATTAAGGAAAGCGTGACATTCATCCACTGACATGAGAAAAGAGAGAGAGGAAGAGAAAGAGAGAGAGATGCGAGAGAGAGAGAGAGAGAGAGAAAACAGAGAAGAAAGAAAGAGAGAGGAGAGAGAGAGAGAGAGAGAGAGAGAGAGAGAGATGAGAGAGGAGGAGAGAGAGACGAGGAGGAGAGAGAGGAGAGAGAGAGAGAGAGAGAGAGAGGAGAGAAGAGAGAGAAGAGAGAGAGAGAGAGAGAGAGAGAGAGAGAGAGCGAGAGAGTCAGAGAGGAGCGAGAGAGGAGCGAGAGAGAGAGAGAGAGAGAGAGAGAGAGAGAGAGAGAGAAGGAGGTGAAGGGAAAAGACACACCATAATATCTTGGTTTATATATAACTAGATCAGGACTCAGTCAAAGCAGGCAGTCAGAGTTGTGGGTTTTCCTCCAACAGAAGAAGAAGATTCATGGCCTGGTCAAACAAAAATACCTCAAATTGACACTTGTTGTTTAAAGGGATAGTTTGGGATTTTGGCAAACTATTTTAGCACAAAGACTGGAAGTCTTTGGGTACAACTAGCATGCAGCTCGCAGACTTCCAGTCTTTGCGCCTAAGCCACAGATTTAGGATTGGTTTAAAATGCTTTTTTTGAGTTTGTAATTTCCACTTTTAAAATTCCAGAATAGATTTTTCCTTTATGAAAACATTTTAATGAATTATAATCCACATACAGTGGATTAAATTAAAGGAGTTATATAGGAGTACTATATATAGAGTAAATAGGAGAACAAAGCCAAGCGGGATGAACTTTTGCACTATAATAACTCACTTCCTGTTGCTGCAGGATTGTTTTCCTGCTGTAGCAAACTGGCTCAAAATCAGATCCTACATCTGTAGCAGTAATGCTAGTTAGCATTGGTGAGAAACTACCTGTAACTTCCTTCATACTGGATGACATGAAATAAACCCAGAAAAATCACTTTAAATCTGTCTCAGGCTTTGTGCACTACTGGTGTAGTGCACTACTTCTGACCAGGGCTGCTTCCTGTTTGTTAGCCACATCTCTCTCTCTCTCTCGCTCTCTCTCAATTCAATTCAATTCAATTCAATTCAAGGGGCTTTATTGGCATGGGAACATGTGTTAACATTGCCAAAGCAAGTGAGGTAGAATAATATACAAAAGTGAAATAAACAAATAAAAATTAACAGTAAACATTACACATACAGAAGTTTCAAAACAATAAAGTCATTACAAATGTCATATTATATATTATACAGTGTTGTAACAATGTACAAATGTGTTAAAGAGCAACAAGTTAAAATAAATAAACATAAATATGGGTTGTATTTACAATGGTGTTTGTTCTTCACTGGTTGCCCTTTTCTTGTGGCAACAGGTCACAAATCTTGCTGCTGTGATGGCACACTTCTCTCCTCTCTCTCTCTCTCTCTCTCTCTCTCTCTCTCTCTCTCTCTCTCTCTCTCTCTCTCTCTCTCTCTCTCTCTCTCTCTCTGTTATTTTCTCTGTTGTACATTTCTCTCTCTGTCTGTCAGTCGTTCTCCATTCCTCTGTTCTCAGTTTCCTTTCATAATTCAGTTCCCTCCAGTCTTTGTAACTGAAACAGTTCTAACAGTTCTAACTGAAACAGGCCAGGCTAACAGTGGTTAGATATCAGTCTTCCCACCCCATCACAATAGACAGCAACATCTGAAAACTGCATTATCCTAGAAACACCAAGAGAGAGATGGAGTATCACAGTCAATCAGAGTAGCTAGCTGTGCACTACCAACAGTCTATTAGCACACACATATGATCATAATGTACACACACACACCACACACACACACACACACACACACACACACACACCACACACACACACACACACACACACACACACACACACACACACACACACACACACACACCACACACACACACACATTTCATGTTGTGGACTTGAAAGGAACAGCTCGTGATTGAAAAGCCACAAATGTCTCTGAGTTAAAGCAGTTCTGCATGGAAGAGTGGGCCGACTTCCTCCACAGCGACGTGAGAGACTGATCAACAACTACAGGAAGTGTTTGGTTGGAGTCATTGCAGCTAAAGGTGGAACAACCAGTTATTATTGTAATGGGGCAATTACTTTTTCACACAGGGCATCGGCTGTTGCATAACTTGTTATTGAACTTGTTTATGAAATATATTAAATTGTTGAGTTATTTGTTCACTCAGGTTCCATTTACCTAAAGTTAGGTTGGTTGACGAAATTATAACATTCAGTATCAAAAATATGCAAAAGTAGAGAAGATTAGAAAGGAGAGAGAGAGGAGAAGAGAGAGAGAGAGAGAGAGAGAGAGAGAAAGAGAGGAGAGAGAGAGAGGAAGAGAGAGAGGAGAGAGACGAGAGAGAGAGACAGAAGAGAAGAGAGAGAAGATGAGAGGAC
>NW_019942790.1:262123-274963 GCF_002910315.2 Salvelinus sp. IW2-2015 | reverse complement strand
TAATCCATTTACCTAAAGTTAGGTTTTGGTTGACGAAATTATAACATTCAGTATCAAAAATATGCAAAAGTAGAGAAGATTAGAAAGGGAAGAGAGAGAGAGAGAGAGAGAGAGAGAAGAGGGAGAGAGAAGAGAGGAGAGAGAGAGAGAGAGAAGAGAAGAGGAAGAGAGAGAAGAAGAGAAAGAGAGAGGAGAGAGAGAGAGAGAGAGAGAGAGCGAACGAGAGAGGAGAAGAGAGAAGAAGAGAAGAGAGAGAGAGGAGAAGAGAGAGAAGAAGGAGTGAAGAGAGAGGAAGAGAGGAGAGAGAGAGCGAGATAGAAAGAGAGGGAGACCCCCACACCCACTGAGGACATACACAAGCCACAGATTGTACTGCTTATGGACTCAAATGGGAAATAATACAAGAAAATGTACTTTTTCCCAAACACACAGTGTCTAAACTCTGAGCACACCCTAGACCTTCTGTCTGAGGACCAACTAGGGTCACCTAGACACATGATAATACACACAGGCACAAACACCTGAGAGCACAGCAGAGAGGTCACCTAGCCACATGATAATACACACAGGCACAAACGACCTGAGAGCACAGCAGGAGGTCACCTAGCCACATGATAATACACACAGGCACAAACCACCTGAGAACACAGCAGGAAAGGGTGGCCACAGCACTGAAGGGAGTGATTGAAAAAGCTTCTTCTACTTTCCCCAACGCACAAGTGGTTATCTCCACCCTGCTACCATACAGCTGGTAAACGCAACTATTTCCCATGACTGTGCTTCCAAAACCAAATGTTTTCCTGGCCCACCACTTCACCCTGGACTTGAACAGCCTCTATGACCAGGTCCACCTCTTCAAGGCAGCAGTGCCCACCTTCGCCCGGACCCTAAAAGACATCGCTCTCAACCGCAGCCCACACAGGAGCAGCAGATCAATAGACACCCCCCCGGACCAGCGGGACCCCCCCGGACCTGCGGGACCCCCCAGACCCCGCCGAGAGACTTACATCCAGACCACAACACCACCAGCCACATCCACACCCCCACCCCAACCAATCAACACCCCCCCCAAGCAACCATGCCCACACCCCATTTAGGCCCCCTCAGATCAGACCTATGCCCCTCCTACCCACCCCATGCACCCCACTCCTGCAAAGAGGGCTTCGACATGGAAGTCACACATACGCCCAGGCCGTGAGCGAGCAAACAGGCCCAACCCACACTCTTACACTCGCTCAAGCCAATGGCAGGTACCAGATGCTCAGCAGGCTCTGCTCACACTTACTGGTCTGAAAACAAACTACACGACTAACAACATTGGACACTTTATGGAACACAAAGAACTCTTTAACATCCTTGGCTCTGGCATTTTCCCCAATATTTGGAACCAAGGACCCAATCCACAAAAGTGAGGACAAATTTGACCCCAATAACAGGGCCATGGGGTGAGACAGGGATGCAGCTTAAGCCCCACCCACTTCAACATCTATATCAACGAATTGGCGAGGGCACTTGATCAGTCTGCAGCACCCTGTCTCACACTACTAGTCAAATGTCTACTGTTTGCTGATGATCTGGTGCTTCTGTCACCAACCAAGGAGGTCCTACAGCAGTACCTAGATCTTCTGCACAGATTCTGTCAGACCTGGGCCCTGACAGTAAATGTCAGTAAGACAAAAATAATGGTGTTCCAAAAAAGGTCCAGTCACCAGGACAACAAATACAAATTCCATCTAGACACCGCTGCCCTAGAGCACACAAAAAACTATACATACCTTGGCCTAAACATCAGCGCCACAGGTAACTTCCACAAAGCTGTGAACGATCTGAGAGACAAGGCAAGAAGGGCCTTCTATGCCATCAAAAGGAACATAAAATTCAACATACCGATTAGGATCTGGCTAAAAGTACTTGAATCAGTTATAGAACACATTGCCCTTTATGGTTGTGAGGTCTGGGGTCCGCTCACCAACCAAGAATTCAGAAAATGGGACAAACACCAAATTGAGACTCTGCATGCCAAATCATGAGAAATCAAAAAGATAATTGTCCAAAACACAGAGCAAACTAGAATGCTGTTTGGCCCTAAACAGAGAGTACACAGTGGCAGAATACCTGAACACTGTAACTGACCCAAACTTAAGGAAAGCTTTGACTATGTACAGACTCAGTGAGCATAGCCTTGCTATTGAGAAAGGCTGCCGTAGGCAGACCTGGCTCTCAAGAGAAGACAGGCTATGTGCACACTGCCCACAAAATGAGGTGGAAACTGAGCTGCACTTCCTAACCTCCTGCTAAATGTATGACCATATTAGAGACACATATTTCTCTCAGATTAAACAGATCCACAAAGAATTCGAAAGCAAATCCAAATCTATCTATTGGGTGAAATACCACAGTGTGCAATCATAGCAGTGAAGAACAAACACCATTGTAAATACAACCCATATTTATGTCTATTTATTTTGCCTTTTGTACTTTAACTATTTGCACTTAATATGACATTAATAATGTTTTTATTCTCTTGGAACCTTTCTGAGTCTAATGTTTACCGGTAATTGTTATTGTTTATTTCACTTTTGTTTATTATCTAGTTCACTTACTTTGGCAATGTTAACATACGTTTCCCATGTCAATAAAACCCTTGAACTGAATTGAGAGAGACAGAGAGAGAAAGAGAGAAAGAGAGAAAGAGAGAAAGAGAGAAAGACCGACCGACCGACCGACCGACCGACCGACCGACAGACAGACAGACAGACAGACAGACAGACAGACAGACAGACAGACGTTAGGTTAAGTTACCAGTATGTCCATCATGGCTTGACAGCTCTCGGCAGCCTAATAGTCTTGTAATCCTCAGCGATGTTAACAGCCTGGGAACACGCATGTCATCCCCCCTTTGGCCACGGACCTCTCCTTCATGGACACACACATGAATACATGCACACAGTCACATATATGTACACACAATCAGACATGTACACACAAACAGACATGCACACACAATCACATACATGTACACAAAATCACATACATGTACACACAATCACATACATGTACACACAATCACATACATGTACACACAAACAGACATGTACACACAAACAGACATGCACACACAATCACATACATGTACACACAATCACATACATGTACACACAATCACATACATGTACACACAATCACATACATGTAAACAAAGGGAGAGAGAGAAAAATGCTGTAAGTAATATATAGTAGTAATATATAGTAGTAATATATAGTAGTAATATATAGTAGTAATATATAATAGTAATATATAGTAGTAATATATAGTAGAATATATAATAGTAATAAATAATTATTATATATAATATATTGAATAATATAAATAGTAAATATAGTAGTAATATATAATAGTAATATATAGTAGTAATATATAGTAGTAATATATAGTAGTAATATATAGTAGTAATATATAGTAGTAATATATAGTAGTAATATATTGTAGTAATATATAGTAGTAATATATAGTAGTAATATAAGTTTCTCAAACTAGACACTCTAATGTACTTGTCCTCTTGCTCAGTTGTGCACCGGGGCCTCCCACTCCTCTTTCTATTCTAGTTAGAGCCAGTTTGTTGTGTGAAAGGGAGCAGTTGACACAATGATTACACTATCACGTGTATTTCATATGTCACAACAATTCATTGATACGTATGCTATGATGCTGGCAAAGTTGACTCGCGCACCTACAGTGCTGGTCATAAAAGAAAGCTAGCTAGCTCATGGAAGCAAACAATGTTCTTCCCCAAAAACAGAGCAAAACGACATAATCTGTTTCAGTAGCTATAGTTAGCTAGCTAACTATATAGCTAGGTATCATCATCTAAAATAACCCTAATTTATAAGAGAGTTCTTATTTGATTAATGGTGGTCGGACCCATCTATGTGAAGCTAGCCACAATAAGGATTAGCCACAATAGTGGACTTTGTGGTTAGCCTTCAAAATAAAAGTATGTCATTGACAGTGATGCAAATTAATACAAATAGTAGAATTATGCCATTGTTGAATAGATCAAGCTAAACAAGGTTGGAATGTTGTTATATAAAATCAACAAAAGACAATAAGTTGTTAATTTGACAAAAATCGGTTAAAATCACACTGGATGTATTATAAATGCTTATTTCACTGTACAGCCTTACCTATGGATTGTGGATCAATGACATGGGGTATCAGTCTACTCAGTGACACCCAGAGAACATTAGCGTCGTAGCTCTTACTGCGGGACTATGAAACAGCTGTGAATGGAGCCACCTTTATTGTCAACCTGTGTGTATTGAACACTATTCCAGAGGAAAACCAATACTGCGTAGATGTTTTGGAGTCTGATAACTCTGAGGAGGAAAAAATATCTTGGGTATTGAGTAGACTGATAGCCCATTTCATTGATCCCCAATCCATAGGTAAAGATGTACAGTGCAATATGAATGTCAATACACACAATATGCTGACTGGGGAGGTGATTTCACACAGTCACAGTCCCGCGATAAGAGCTACAATGCTAATACTTGCGTGAATTCTCCACAGTTGTGTTCTGTGGGTGTCACTGAGTAGGCTGATACCCCATTTCATTGATTCACATTCCAACCTTGTTTAACACTATCTAGTCTAAATAAGGCATGATTCCACCAATTGTAACCTTCTGTTTGCAGACTATTTGCATTGCCCCCCACTCCCATATTTTACACCACTGCAACTCTCTGTTGTTATCATCTATGCATAGTCACTTTAATAACTCTACCTACATGTACATTTTAGCTCAACTAACCGGTGCCCCCGCACATTGACTCTGTACCGGTACCCCCCTGTATATAGTCTCGCTATTGTTATTTTACTGCTGCTCTTTAATTACTTGTTACTTTTATTTCTTATTCTTATCTGTATTTTTTAAACTGCATTGTTAGTTAAGGGCTCATAAGTAAGCATTTCACTGTAAGGTCTACACCTGTTGTATTCGGCGCATGTGACTAATACAATTAGATTTTATTAGATTTTATTTGCATCACCTTCAGAGGTACTTTTATTTTGAAGGCAAACCTCAAATTCCACTATTGTGCCTAACCCTATTGTGGCTTGCTTCACAACACATAACACGGTCCGGTTGAGCCTCACTAGCCAGATGAAGCTAGCTGTCTGCTTACAACGTTAGCTTTGGGCAATATAGTTAAGTAGCTGGCTAGCTATTTATTTTCATGAACCCGGAGTTCAATTTCAAAAGGCGAATAACAAGTGGCTACCTAGCTAATAATTACTCACAAGGATTCCTAAATCATTGCTAAGAATAATGAAAATGACTGCAGTTTCTATTGGTCATTGTTTTCAGGCTAGTTACATTGGTGCTAGCTCGCTACCCCAGAAGTTGCGGTCGAACAAATAATGCTTTATTACCAACGTGGTATTGTAAACACATCATTCATGGCCGGTGTTTGCTTGTTCTTCTTCTTTGTAAATGCAAATTCAGAACACACAACATTATTGAATAATTGTGTTATTTAACGCGTAGTATAATAGTAGTGTTATTGTCAAATAGTGTTATTGTCAAATAGTGCTATTTGTCGTGTATCTTTTTTGACACGCAAAGACCCGAACGGCATTCCACAGTATGTCGTGAAGCTAATAGCAGTGACGCTATTACTGTATAACTAAAGTAAGGCAACATCTGAAAAATTGTGTCACGAAAGCCAACATCCCCCACGACAGAGAACGATTGATTGTCAAGGCAATGAGTTCCATTATCTTGGTGTTAATCGATTTCGCCTTTGATTTCTCTCACTGAAAGTTTCTATTCTTTCAAATGACTGCTCGTCTTGCAGACATTGTGGGCTAGGTTAGGAATGCTGTGTTGCACGTGTAGAGCAAAATTTTACGTGGCGTCATTACGTCATGTACCTACATTATATAGGTATGCATGCAATGCAGCTTCGACATCGGTTTTGCACATCGGCGTTAAACTAGACATTGGGCCGATACCGATGTTGGCATTTTTAGCTAATATCGTTCGATTCCGATATGTTCACCGATATATAGTACATACCCCTAAGAAAAACAATTCTCCATGCACTGTAATTTACAAACGGATAAGGGCTATTGATAAAAAGCTAGGTAAAAGAGTAAGCCGATTGGAAAAGGCGATTGTAAATATAAATGAAAATAGTTTTAGATCTATTTTACCTTATGATCGCTGGAGACACCAGACACATGGCAACAATCTGAAGCATATCACCTTAAATGATATTGTTAATAATATAATATAATAATATATATTATATTAATATAGGCTTCACAAATGACAGTACAGCACCAAACCCAAACACGTTGATTTACGATTTCTAGAATGTTTTAATGATATGCCTGAACTTTCCACTGTATTTTATTTTACAATTTGCATCGTGTTAAAAATTTGCCACTATCGATAGCCACCGTCAGTTATACCTACAGTTGAAGTCGGAAGTTTACATACACCTTAGCCAAATATATTTAAACTCAGTTTTTCACAATGCCTGACATTTAATCCTTGTAAAAGAAATCCCTGTTTTAGGTCAGTTAGGATCACCACTTTATTTTAAGAATGTGAAATGTCCGAATAATAGTAGAGAGAATGATTTATTTCAGCTTTTATTACTTTCATCACATTCCCAATGGGTCAGAAGTTTACATACACTCAATTAGTATTTGGTAGCATTGCTTTTAAATTGTTTAACTTGGGTCAAACGGTTTGGGTAGCCTTCCACAAGCTTTCCACAATAAGTTGGGTGAATTTTGGCCCAGTCCTCCTGACAGAGCTGGTGTAACTGAGTCAGGTTTGTAGGCCTTCTTGCTCGCACACACTTTTTCAGTTCTGCCCACAAATGTCCTATAGGGTTGAGTTCAGGGCTTTGTGATTGCCACTCCAACACCTTGACTTTGTTGTCCTTAAGCCATTTTGCCACAACTTTGGAAGTAGGCTTGGGGTCATTGTTCATTTGGAAGACCCATTTGCGACCAAGCTTTAACTTCCTGACTGATGTCTTGAGATGTTGCTTGAATATATCCACATAATTTTCCTACCTCATGATGCCATCTATTTTGTGAAGTGCACCAGTCCCTCCTGCAGCAAAGCACTCCCACAACATGATCCTGCCACCCCTGTGCTTCACGGTTGAGATGGTGTTCTTAGGCTTGCAAGCATCCCCCTTTTTCCTCCAAACATAACGATGGTCATTATGGCCAAACAGTTCTATTTTTGGTTCATCAGACTAGAGGACATTTCTCCAAAAAGTACAATCTTTGTCCCCATGTGCAGTTGCAAACCGTAGTCTGGCTATTTTTATGGCGGTTTTGGAGCAGTGGCTTCTTCCTTGCTGAGCGGCCTTTCAGGTCTATGTGATATAGGACTCGTTTTACTGTGGATATAGATACGTTTGTACCTGTTCCTCCAGCATCTTCACAAGGTCCTTGTGTGTTGTTTCTGGGATTGATTTGCACTTTTCATACCAAAGTACGTTCATCTCTAGGAGACAAAACGCGTCTCCTTCCTGAGCGGTATGACGGCTGTGTGGTCCCATGGTGTTTATACTTGCGTACTATTGTTTGTACAGATGAACGTGGTACCTTCAGGCGTTTGCAAATTGCTCCAAGGATGAACCATACTTGTGGATGTCTATAATTTTTTTCTGAGGTCTTGGCTGATTTTCTTTTGATTTCCCCATGATGTCAAGCAAAGAGGCACTGAGTTTGAAGGTAGGTCTTGAAATACATCCACAGGTACACCTCCAATTGACTCAAATGATGTCTATGAGCCTATCAGAAGCTTCTAAAGCCATGACATACATTTATGGAATTTTTTTAAGCTGTTTAAAGGCACAGTCAACTTAGTGTATGTACATTTCTGACCGACTGGAATTGTGATACAGTGAATTATAAGTGAAATAATCTGTCTGTAAACAATTGTTGGAAAAATCACTAACCGACTTGCAAAAACTATAATTTGTTAAAAGAAATTTGTGGAGTGGTTGAAAAACGAGATTTAATGATTCCAACCTAAGTGTATGTTAACTTCCGACTTAACTGTACAAGCATTTATATAAGTCACTTTGTTTGTCACGCCCTGATCCGTTTCAGCTGTCTTGTTGTCTCCACCCCCTCCAGGTCTTATTTTCCCCAGTGTATTTATCCCTGTGTTTACTGTCTCTCTGTGCCAGTTCGTCTTGTATATTTCCAAGTCAACCAGCGGTTTTCCCGTTCTCCTGTTCTTTGCAATCTCCTTTTTCTAGTCCTCCCGGTTTCACCCTTGCCTGTTTCTGGACTTTGTACCCGCCTGCCTGACCATTCTGCCTGCCTTGACCAGAGCCTGTCTGCCACTCTGTACTCCTGGACTCTGATCTGGTTTTGACCTTTTTTGCCTGTCCACGACCATTCTCTTGCCTACCCCTTTGGATTAATAAAATTGTAAGACTCCAACCATCTGCCTCCTGTGTCTGTATTTGGGTCTCGCCTTGTGCTTGATATAATGTTTGTTTCCTCACATTTTAAATTGCATATTAGTGTTTCCTTACATTTATAACTGTCACTTTAGTGTTAGTTTCCTTACACTTTATTACTGTCACTCTAGTGTTAGTTTCCTCACATTTATAACTGTCACTTTAGTGTTAGTTTCCTTACATTTATCTGTCACTATTAGTGTATTCACTTTAGCTTGTGTTAGTTTCCTTACATTTATAACTGTCACTTTAGTGTTTAGTTTCCTCAATTTATAATGTCACTTTAGTGTTTTTCCTTACCATTTATAACTGTCACTTAGTGTTAGTTTCCTTACATTTATAACTGTCACTTTAGGTTAGTTTCCTCACATTTATAACTGTCATTTTAGTGTTGTTTCCTTACATTATAACTGTCACTTTAAGTGTTAGTTTCCTTACATTTATAACTGTCACTTTAGTGTTAGTTTCCTCACATTTATAACTGTCACTTAGTGTTAGTTTCCTCACTTTATAACTGTCACTTTAGTGTTTAGTTTCCTCACATTTTATAATTGTCACTTTAGTTTCCTTCACATTTTTAAACTGTCACTTTAGTGTTAGTTTCCTCACATTTATAACTGTCACTTTAGTGTTAGTTCCTACATTTATAACTGTCACTTTAGTGTTAGTTTCCTCACATTTTATAACTGTCACTTTAGTGTTAGTTTCCTCACATTTATAACTGTCACCTAGAGTGTTAGTTCCTTTACATTTATAACTGTCACTTTTAGTGTTAGTCCTCACATTTATAACTGTCACTTTAGTGTTAGTTCCTACATTTATAACTGTCACTTAGTGTTAGTTTCCTCACATTTATAACTGTCACGTGTTAGTTTTACGTTTCCTCACAATTTATTAACTGTCACTTTAGTGTTAGTTTCCTCATTAGCATTTATAACTGTCACTTTAGTGTTAGTTCCTTCCACATTTATTTTAATTCACAAACATTCATATTAGTGTTAGTTTCTTCTCCTTATAACTGTCACTTTTTAGTTGTCTTATAACGTTGTTTCTTTTTCTAACTTATAACTGTCACTTTAGTGTTAGTTTCCTACATATATAACTGTCACTTTTTGTTAGTGTTAGTTTCCTTACATTTATAACTGTCACTTTAGTGTTAGTTTCCTTACATTTATAACTGTCACTTTAGTGTTAGTTCCTTTTATTAACTGTCACTTGTTACTGTTAGTTTCCTTACATTTATAACTGTCACTTTAGTGTTAGTTTCCTTACATTTATAACTGTCACTTTTAGTGTTAATTTCCTTACATTTATAAATGTACTTTAGTGTTAGTTATCCTTACCAATTTATAAACTGTCACTTTAGTGTTAGTTTCCTCACATTATTATAACTGTCACTTGTAGTTTCCTTACTTATAACTGCTCACTTTATGTTAGTTTCCTTACATTTATAACTGTCACTTTAGTGTTAGTTTCCTCACATTATAACTCTGTCACTTTAGTGTTAGTTTCCTCACATTTATAACTGTCACTTTAGTGTTAGTTTTTCTCACATTTATAACTGTCACTTTAGTGTTAGTTTCCTCACATTTATAACTGTCACTTTAGTGTTAATTTCCTCACATTTATAACTGTCACTTTAGTGTTAGTTTCCTCACATTTATAACTGTCACTTTAGTGTTAGTTTCCTCCATTTATAACTGTCACTTTAGTGTTTAGTTTCCCTTACAATTTATAACTGTCACTTTAGTGTTAGTTTCCTTACATTTAAACTGTCACTTTAGTGTTAGTTTCCTACATTTATAACTGTCACTTTAGTGTTAGTTTCCTTACATTTATTAACTGTCACTTTAGTGTTAGTTTTCCTCACATTTTATAACTGTCACTTTAGTGTTAGTTTCCTCACAATTATAACTGTCACTTTAGTGTTAGTTTCCTACATTTATAACTGTCACTTTAGTGTTAGTTTCCTCACATTTATAACTGTCACTTTAGTGTTAGTTTCCTCACACTTATAACTGTCACTTAGTGTTAGTTTCCTTACATTTATAACTTGTCACTTTAGTTGTTAGTTTCCTCACATTTATAACTGTCACTTTTAGTGGTTGTTCCTCACATTAAACTGTCACTTAGTGTTAGTTTCCTTCACATTTATAACTGTCACTTTAGTGTTAGTTTCCTCACATTTATAACTGAAATGTGAAACCAGTCAAGCATATCAACATATCACATTTTCCACAGTGAAGTTTGAAATGCTTGCCTTATAACTTTAAAATATGAGCTATAGGCTTTTGTTCCATGTGTAAATGACAGTTACAGCGCCCAACCGACAGTTTCCTCACATTTTGCATCTTCCATGACATCGTTAGTTTACCTTTATTTCCCCTGTCCTGTTGGTGTGGTTGTTTCTGAGGATCGCTAGCTATAGTGGGTCATATTAGGCTAACGTATTATAATTTGGGACATGTAGCCTATTGGAATCATTATGGAACACAGATCATATGTAGCAGTTTAAACCTGGAGCATGGCGCACGGTGCACAATGACTGGACCGTTGTCATTACAGTCCCATGATTCATGAGGATTGGTAGATTTATAGGACTACTGTTCAACCCCTATTGTACACATTTCTCATCTTCCAATATTTCATGGATTGAACAATTGAATATGGCAACTCAGGATGAATCAAATCACTGCATTTTGATTCACCAATATATTTAGTGCGTTAAGACTCTCCAACCCTGTTTTGTTTATTATTCAGAAATGCTTTCCTAACCCTAAATAATAAACAAGATCAGAATATTTTTTTTATCTACCAGTTTGTGCTGAACAGGAGATGAATATGTGTGTATTAACATTACATTCTGTCATTGATCCCTGATATTCTAAACTGTTCTCTACATAGTCTAGTGTCTGTTGAGAAAATTCTAATTAAAAGGCACACTTAACTTAAAGGGATGGCTTTAGATAAATGTACTGAAAACACTATTGAATGAAAACTCCAAGAGAAAATCTGTTGGCCAGCTAATGGGAGGGTTTTCAGTGGTTGAATTACATTTATTCGGCGCTCGCAAGGAAACCACACCTGCAAAGTCCATAATACAACTGCATAAGCTAATTCTGAATATCAACTACTGAGAAGTGCGTGGGAAAGCTGTACTTAGAAAAGGCGTACATTTCTTAAGTCTGAATCGGGCCCTTAGTGAATATGTCAAAAGGCCAAACAACTTTTTAAAATTATGCTGTACCAGCCCCTTTTCCCCCACCAGACCAGCCCCACTTCCCCCACCGGCTAGTACAGGCCTGTACCAGCCCCACTTCCCCCACCAGCAGGTATAGTGTGACTTACCTACTTCTTCTTCTCACTGAGGTCAACGCTGCATAAAGATCTCCTCAGTGTTGAATCCTCAGGGTAAATGTTACAGATCAAATCGTGTAGTTGAGGGTCATGTCATAACTTCCTCTGTAACTCATTAACAGCCCTCCTCCACATCACAATTAAGTTACTGTGGTCTATAACGCACAGATGAAGGGTCTATATATGAATTCTATGCACTAAATGTAAAGCCAATTATAACCTCCCATTCTTTTAAGCAGGCAAGTCATTTAAGAACAAATTCTTATTCACAATCACAGCTTACCAGGAGACAGTGGGTTAATTGCCTTGTTCAGGTCCAAAACAACAGATTTTTACCCTGTCAGCTCAGGGATTCAAACTAGCAACCTTTTGGTTACCGGCCCAACACGCTAACCACTAGGCTACCCGCCACCCTCATAAAACATTCATAAACATTCATAAACATACCTCCCTTGTCAAAAGTAAAGAATAAAGAAAAAACTATGCTAAAGGAAATATGAAAATTGTATTTCCATTTTCTAGATGTAGCACAGAAAACATTTGTTGGCCGAAGAATCCAACTAATTAAAACATTTTGTTTGACTTTTCTTGAATGGATTTAACAAAGATGTATATTCAAACCATTCAAATTCAATTCCCCATTTCAGACCCATATAGCAATAACTATTTTGGTGAGTAGAATGTACGAACACAAAGTAGTAGAGGTAGCTAGCATTTCCCCCTTATTCAGTAATGTAGCTAGCTAGCATTTCCCCCTAATTCAGTAATGTAGCTAGCTAGCATTTCCCCCTTATTCAGTAATGTAGCTAGCTAGCATTTCCCCCTTATTCAGTAATGCTGAATAGAGGGGGAAATGCTAGCTAGCTAATTACTGAATAAGGGGGGAAATGCTAGCTAGCTACATTACTGAATAAGGGGGGAAATGCTAGTCTAGCTAACATTAATGAATAAGGGGGAAATGCTAGCTAGCTACATTACTGAA
>NW_019942790.1:248936-261472 GCF_002910315.2 Salvelinus sp. IW2-2015 | reverse complement strand
TTTTTTAGATAGCTACATTTACTGAATAGGGGGAAATGCTAGCTAGCTACATTACTTGAATAAGGGTGGGGAAATGCTAGCTAGCTACATTACTGAATAAGGGGGAATGCTATAGCTACATTACTGAATAGGGGGAAATCTAGCTAGCTATATTCAGTAATGTAGCTAGCTAGCATTTCCCCCTTATTCAGTAATGCAGATAGCTAGCATTTTCCCCTTATTCAGTAATGTAGCTAGCTAGCATTTCCCCCTTATTCAGTAATGTAGCTAGCTAGCATTTTCCCCTTATTCAGTAATGTAGCTAGCTAGCATTTCCCCCCTATTCAGTAATGTAGCTAGCTAGCATTTCCCCCCTATTCAGTAATGTAGCTAGCTAGCTAAGCCCCTGGCACAATGTCAACACTTTTCAAACACGGTTAATAAACATTACAAAGTCATCATAAAACTCATGAAACATTTAGTTAACAATGTTATTTCACTGTTTATAACAGATACATATTGATATAATATAATTGACTTCACATTGCCTACATAGAATTCATAAATAGACCTTTAACGGCAGCTAGCCTAATGGTTAGAACGTTGGCCCAGTAAGCGAAAGGATGCTGGATGGAATCCCCGGGCTGTCAAGGTAAAGATATGTCTTTCTACCCCTGAGCAAGGCAGTTAACCCACTGAGCCGAAGACGTGGATGTAGATTAAACCAGATCCCCCCCCCCCCCGCACCTCTCTGATTCAGAGGGGTTGGGTTAAATTCGGAAGACACATTTCAGTTGAAGCCATTCAGTTGTACAACTGACGACGTATCCCCTCTTTCCCTTGATGTTGGTCGTTATAGCTCAGATGACAAACTGTACAGTTAATTACCATGAAGTGCTTTATGAATGGGAAAATGTATTTGACTTTACATTGACTGCATATATAATTCATACATAGACCCTTCATCTGTGCGCCATAGACCAGTATGACCTAATTGTCATGTGGACGAGAGCTGTTAATGAGTTACAGAGGAAGTTATGACATGACCCTCGACTACACGATTTGATCTGTAACATTTACCCTGAGGATTCAACACTGTGGAGATCTTTATGCAGCGTTGACCTCAGTGAGAAGAAGACGAAGGTAAGTCACACTGTACCAGCCGGTGGGGGAAATGGGGCTGGCGCAGGTTATAAATCACCATAGCATATTCGCTAACACTGGTATGGCAGAAGTTCACTGTTGAGAACAGCCATAATGATGACGCTACGCTGTCATTGTATTGATGCATCTATTAAGATATACCTAGATATGAGATCATACATAGCATGACATGAATGCAATATAGATATGTTATGGATATATTTCATTCACCTTTAATAATGCGGTTGGGACCTGATAGAACACGTTCATGACATGCTTATAGATGAGTAATAAATGTGTTATGTATATGTAGTTAAAGTAAATCGTTACAGAGATCGAAAACATTCAACAACCAAACCTCCACAACAACCAAACCTCCACAACAACCAAACCTCCACAACAACCAAACCTCACAACAACCAAACCTCCACAACAACCAAAATTCAGCAACAACCTAAAACTCCACAACCATACAAATTCACAAGAGCCAATCTCACAAGCAACATAATCTCCAAAAAACAAATTCACAAAACCAAACGTCCACAATCGAACCAAACTCTTGCCCTCCACAAGACCTCTACACAACAAGACTCCACAAACACCAACTCTTCCAAACAGACCAAACGCATCACAACAACCAAATCACAACAACCAGACCTTCCCACCAAACTCACTTACAAAAACTATAAACTCCCACAACAACCAACTCGCAAACACGCAAACTCCACAGACAACAAACCGTCGACAAACACCCATTACATGGATCAGACAGACCAACCTCCACAACAACAACCTCCACAGACAAACCAAACTCCACTTTTAACCAGGGACCTCACAGCAACCAAAAGCTCACAACAACAAACCTGCACAACGATGACCAGGACAACCAAACTCACAACAACAACTCCAACAGAACCAACTCTCTCACAAACTCCAAACTCACAAACAGCCTCGCACAATAAACCAAACCTCCACAAGCACCAAACCTCAGCAACAACCCAAATACCAGGCAAATACACGGACAAACTTCACAACAACCAAACCTCCAAGGCAACCAACTCCACAACACCAAACCGTCACGAACCCCCATCACAGGGAAACGTCACACAACAAACTCAAAACCTGCCAACAACGGAATCCAAACTCCACAAACAACTCACAAAACCAAACTCCACAACACTCAATACTCGAAACAACCAAACCTCCACAACAACCGAAATCCTACCAAACCAGCAACCACGTCCACAACAACCAAAGCCTCCAAACGAAGCAACATTAGACGAGCTTGGACTGATCAATCACCGACAAGACACACGAGTCACCACACCACAACATCACTGGAGGTCAGCAGGCAAAGCACTCAATGAATTAGAACAACACAGCAAACAGACCAGCAGGAAAATAAGAGCCGGATCAAACCAACTATAGAACAAACAGAAGGCCAAGAAAACACCACATAACTGTTGGTTGGTGTGTTGGTGTGTGTGTGTGTGTGTGTGTGTGTGTGTGTGTGTGTTGTGTGGTGTGTGTGTGTGTGTGTGTGTGTGTGTGTGTGTGTGTGTGTAGGCTATGTTTTCGCTACATTACTCAGGGGACCCTTTAGACGTCTAGACATTAACTATACATTCATGTACATACTACCTCAATTGGGCCGACCAACCAGTGCTCCAGCACATTGGCTAACCGGGCTATCTGCATTGTGTCCCGCCACCCGCCACCCGCCACCCCCTCTTTTACGCTACTGCTACTCTCTGTTCATCATATATGCATAGTCACTTTAACCATACCTACATGTACATGCTACCTCAATCAGCCTGACTAACCGGTGTCTGTATGTAGCCTCGCTACTTTTATAGCCTCGCTACTGTATATAGCTTCTCTACTGTATATAGCCTCTCTACTGTATATAGCCTCGGCTACTGTTTTTCACTGTCTTTTTACTGTTGTTTTTATTTCTTTACCTACCTATTGTTCACCTAATACCTTTTTTGCACTATTGGTTAGAGCCTGTAAGTAAGCATTTCACTGTAAGGTCTACACCTGTTGTATTCGGCGTACGTGACAAATAAACTTGTATATCCTGATCCTAAGGTAGGTTAACACAAACTTTTTGTAAAAGTCAGGACAATTTTAATGTCCTGAATTTGTTCAAATG
Organism: Salvelinus sp. IW2-2015; assembly: GCF_002910315.2. Lineage (NCBI taxonomy): Eukaryota > Metazoa > Chordata > Actinopteri > Salmoniformes > Salmonidae > Salvelinus > Salvelinus sp. IW2-2015. Next base: position 258,195 of record NW_019942790.1, on the reverse strand, counting down.
CTATTTAAACCTCTTGAAGCTAGGGGGCAGAATTTTTATGTTTGGAAAAACAACGTTCCCAATGTAAGCTGCCTATTTCTCAGGCCTGGATGCTAGAATATGCATATAATTGACAGATTAGGATAGAAAACACTCTAAAGTTTCAAAACCTGAGGAAATCCAACCCGGGAGTGCCTCTTATTTTGAAAAATCCCTGTTCCATTGCCTGCCTTTCCTCCATTTAAAGGGATATCAACCAGATGCCTTTTCCAATGGCTTCCACATGGTGTGAACAGTCTTTAGACATAGTTTCAAGCTTTTATTCTGAAAAATGAGAGAGATTTATCAAAACGCGTCAGTGGAGAGCCAGATGTCCTTCGATTAGTTCATTCGCGCGAAAGTTGTAGCTCGACATTTTCTTTCTCTCTTTTATTGAATAGTTTACCATCCGGTTGAAATATTATCGATTATTTATGTTAAAAACAACCTGAGGACTGATTATAAAAAACGTTTGACATGTTTCTACGAACTTTACGGATACAATTTGGAATTTTCGTCTGCCCTTCATGACTGTTCGAGCCTGTGGATTTCTGAACATAACGCGCCAAACAAATGGAGGTTTTTGGTTATAAAAATAATCTTTATCGAACAAAAGGAACATTTATTGTGTAACTGGGCGTCTCGTGACTGCAAACATCCGAAGATCATCAAAGGTAAGCGATTAATTTTATTGCTTTTCTGACTTTCGTGACCAATCTACATTGCTGCTAGGTGTTCGTAATGTTTTGTCTAGTGATCGATAAACTCACAAACGCTTGGATTGCTTTCGCTGTAAAGCATATTTTCAAAATCTGACACGACAGGTGGATTAACAACAAGCTAAGCTGTATTTTGGTATATTGCACTTGTGATTTCATGAAATTAAATATTTTTAGTAATATTTGTTTTATTTGGCGCTCTGCAATTCAGCGGATGTTTACGAAAATTATCCCGTTAAAGGGATCTGTGCGCCAAGAGGTTGATTAAAGCTTAAGGGTTAGGTTTAGGGATTTGGAGTTAAGGTTAAGGGTTTGGGAAAAATGAGTTTTAATTGTCAAACATTTTTACTCCCCAAAAAGTCCTGAAATACCAGAAAATAAAGCTGCATGTTTGAGTACTGTATGTGTGTTACAGCTCAAACGTTTCTCTAAGCCACCTCTTCCCCTTTAAGAAACCAAAGAACCGCAGAAGGAGGGCAGAGAGAGGGAGTGAAAGGGGGAACCAAAAAAGAGGAAATTAGAGGCAGACAAATAAAGAAAGACAGAACAGTGGAATAGAGTGTAAAGGGATCAGACTATCCATGGACAACAGTATCAAGGCTTCAAGCTGAAGGAGCTAGAGGTACTCTGAAGTAACAGAGTCATTGTATTGTTACTCCTTGGAAACATTGAACAAGAAAACATTGGAAACAAGAAAAGCCCTGTGTGTCCAACTCTGAGGTCCAGGTGCGATGATCATATCCAGCATCTGCATGGCTTTTCATCCAGAGAACACAATACAATGTGATCACAGTGGGAATTTAACATACGACTGGTGTTGCTAGTGCGCCACTCTTACCAACTGAGACAGACAGGCACCATATCTACCCTACAGTCAGACTGAGACAGACAGGCACCATATCTACCCTACAGTCAGACTGAGACAGACTGGCACCATTCTTACCCTACAGTCAGACTGAGACGGAAACAGGCAGCCATATACCCTACACCAGTCAGACTGAGTGACAGACAGGCACCATATCTACCCTTACAGGTCAGACTGAGACAGACTCGGCCACCATATCTACCCTACAGTCAGACTGAGACAGACAGGCACCATATTCTACCCTACAGTCAGACTGAGACAGACAGGCACCATATCTTACCCTAAGTCAGACTGAGACCGCAGGCACCATATCTACCCTACAGTTCAGACTGAGACAGACTGGCACCATACCTACCCTACAGTCTGACTGAGACAGACAGGCACATATCGACCCTACCAGTCAGACTGAGACAGACAGGCACCATATCTACGCCTACAGTCAGACTGAGGACAGGACAGGCACCATATCTACCCTACAGTCAGACTGAAGACAGACAGGCACCATATCTACCCTACAGTCAGACTGAGACAGACAGGCACCATATCTACCCTACAGTCAGAACTGAGGACAGACTGGCACCATATCCTACCCTGACAAGTCAGGACCTGGAGACAGAACAGGCACCATATCTACCCTACAGTCAGACTGAGACAGACAGGCACCATATCTACCTACAGTCGACTGAGACAGACAGGCACCATATCTACCCTACAGTCAGACTGAGACAGACAGGCACCATATCGACCCTACAGTCAGACTGAGACGGACAGGCACCATATCTACCCTAAGTCAGACTGAGACAGACACGGCACCATATCTACCTACAGTCAGACTGAGAACAGACAGCCACCATATCTACCCTACAGTCCAGACTGAGGACAGACAAGCACCATACCTACCCTACAGTCAGACTGAGACAGACAGGCACCATATCTACCGCTACAGTCAGACTGAGACGGACAGGCACCATATCTACCCTACAGTCAGACTGAGACAGACAGGCACCATATCTACCCTACAGTCAGACTGAGACAGACAGGCACCATATCTACCCTACAGTTCAGACTAGGACAGACAGGCGACCATATCTACCCTACAGTCAGACTGAGAGACAGGACAGGCACCATTCCTACTCTACAGTCAGGACTTGAGACAGACAGGCATCATATCTACCCTCTACAGTCAGACGAGACAGACAGGCACCAGAATCTACCCCTACAGTCAGACTGAGACAGACAGGCCCCATATCTACCTACAGTCAGACTGAGACAGACTGGCACCATATCTACACTACAGTCTGACTGAGACAGACAGGCACCATATCAACCCTACAGTAAAGACTGAGACAGGACTGGCAGCCCATACCTTCCCTACAGGTCTGACTGAGACAGAGGCTGGAGGTGTGCCTGACGACAGGAGAACAGAGCAAGATATCTTTGTGCAGAGTGACATGAATGAGTCATATCCTTCCTCTGGAGGCTGATGCCCAGTTCTCTCTGGGGTTACACTGATGCCCGTTTCTCTCTGGGTTACACTTGATGCCCTGCTTCTCTCCTGGGAATACACTGATGCCCCGTTCTCTCCGGGTTACACGATTTGCCCCGTTTCTCTCTGGGGTTACACTGATGCCCGTTTCTCTCTCTGGGTTTACACTGATGCCCCGTTTCTCTCTGGGGTTACACTGATGCCCCGTTTCTCTCTGGGTTTACACTGATGCCCCGTTTCCTCTCTGGGGTTACACTGATGCCCCTGTTTCTCTTTGGGGATACACTGATGCCCTGCTTCTTCTCTGGGGATACAATGATGCCCCGTTTCTCTCCGGGGATACACTGATCGCCTGCCCTGCTTCTCTCCGGGGTAACACTTTACTTACAGGACGAATGGACACTTTAATAGCAAACACTGTAGTGTTATAACTTCATTTCTCAGTGACTTGGGTTACACTTTACTACATGAATACTGCACATGCACAGTAACAAGAAACACTCTTGTAAGTTAGCGTAACGTTGAATACTAAGTAGGACTAACTAAAGGGAGAATTTAGCGTAACGTTGAATACTAAGTAGGACTTAACTAAAGGGAGAAGTTAGCGTAACGTTGAATACTAAGTAGGACTAACTAAAGGGAGAAGTTAGCGTAACGTTGATTACTAAGTAGACTAACTAAAGGGAGAATTTAGCGTAACGTTGAATACTAAGTAGGACTAACTAAAGGGAGAAGTTAGCGTAACGTTGAATACTAAGTAGGACTAACTAAAGGGAGAAGTTAGCGTAACGTTGAATACTAAGTAGGACTAACTAAAGGGAGAAGTTAGCGTAACGTTGAATACTAAATAGGACTAACTAAAGGAGAAGTTAGCGTAACGTTGAATACTAAGTAGGACTAACTAAAGAGAGAAGTTAGCGTAACGTTGATTACTAAGTAGGACTAACTAAAGGAGAAGTTAGCGTAACTTTCAATACTAAGTAGGACTAACTAAAGTGAGAATTCAGACCCGAGTTAAGCGCGCGTTTTATTTATTTATTTCACCTTTATTTAACTAGGTAGGCTAGTTGAGAACAAGTTCTCGTTTGCAACTGCGACCTGGCCAAGAATAAAGCAAAGCAGTTCGACACATACAACAAACAAAGACTTACACATGTATAACGTCGTAATGGAACTTAATTACATTTTTATGAACTTCTCTCTCGCCGTTATTCTGACCTTGAATTTAGACACGAGAATAGCACGCTATTCCCCGTTTTTGCTTAGGAGATCAAAGAAATGAAGGTGTGGCCGAGGGTGTGTCTAAAGTTACACCATATTTCTGACCTTTACTTAATTCCCTCATATATCCCACCACTTTTACGAGCGAAGAAACCGTGATAAGGTCGAGCAAACCTGCCGCTTCCAAGTGGAAAAAAACATACACTTTCCTTTATCCGATATAATCTCCATGCACTGGATTATAAACTGATTAAAGCGAGGCAAATGAGGAATCACTTTGTAGAAGGGGATTGTAAATACACGTAGCAATTATATTAGAGGGTTTTTCCTTATGATCCCTGGAAACCAGTCATTATGGAAACAGACTGAAAATCATATCAACATGACATGTATTGCGGCCCCCTTCCACAGCGAATAGGACACGAATAGCTGTGCCGCTATTCAGAATTCTAATTGTGTGCCCTCATAATTTGCATTAGAGGACATTTTGAGAACCCGGGATTTTCTATTATATTTTACAATTGTTAAAATGTGTAGCCGCTATAAAGAACCACCGTCAGCAATACACACATACTGTACATTTATAACTGTCACTTTAGTGTTGTTTCCTCACATTTATAACTGTCACTTTAGTGGTTAGGTTCCTCACATTATAACTGCCACTTTAGTGTTAGTTTCCTCACATATTATACTGTCACTTTAGTGTTAGTTTCCTCACATTTAAACTGTCACTTTAGTGTTAGTTTCCTCACATTTATAACTGTCACTTTAGTGTTAGTTTCCTCACATTTATAACTTCACTCAGTGTTAGTTTCCTCACTTATAACTGTCACATTAGTGTTAGTTTCCTCACATTTTATAACTGTCAATTTAGTGTTTAGTTCCTCACATTATAACTGTCACTTTAGTGTTAGTTTCCTCACATTTATAACTGTAACTTTAGTGTTTAGTTTTCCTCACATTTATAACTGTCACTTTAGTAGTTAGTTTCCTTACATTTATAACTGTCACTTTAAGTGTTTAGTTCCTTACATTTATAACTGTCACTTTAGGGTTAGTTTCCTTAATTTATAACTGTCACTTTAGTGTTAGTTTCCTCTACATTTATAACTGTCACTGTAGTGTTAGTTTCCTCACATTTATAACTGTCACTTTAGTGTTAGTTTCCTTACATTTATAACTGTCACTTTAGGTTTTTTTTTTGCTTTTGTGTTAGTCTGCTTTTTCTTTTTTGCGAATCTACCCCCTACAGCACTGACGTTCTACCTCGCCGTATTTATACAAATCCTGGAAGCACACATAATCTACCCTACAGTCGACTGAGACAGACAGCACCATATCTACCCTACAGGGTCAGACTGGAGAAGACAGGCACCATTATCTTACCTTACAGTCAGGAACGAGACAGACAGGCACCATATCTTACCCTACAGTCAGACTGAGCAGACAGGCCCATCTTACCCTACAGTCAGAGCTGGAGGCAGACAGGCACCATATCTACCCTACAGTCAGACTTAACAGGACAGCCACCATATCTTACCCTAGCAGGTCAGACTAGAACAACAGCACCATATCTTACCTACAGTTCAACTGAGACAGACAGCACCCATATCGACCCCTCACAGTCAGACTGAAGACGGACAGCACCATATCTTACCCTACCGAGTGCAGATGAGACAGACTCTCGCCTCATTAATCCATATGCCCAACTAGTTCCAGACTCGTTGAGCAGATCATAGTCGGACTTAGTACTACTACTATTGCTCGCTACTTGAGCATCTATACTCAACGCTGCACTCTCTAATCGTCTCAGTCTCCTCATCATTGTCAGACTGAGACTGAATCAAGCATGCTCCAACTTACTACTCTAAGTCTTCAGTTTCGCGTCAGACTGAGGACGGACAGCCACCTTTTAACTTTCCTACTTCTCTTGGTGTCGATGATTCCCTACAGCATTCTCATGACAGACTAGCCATTATCTTCACTTCTCTTTACTGTGTAACGTGCACGTGCCAGATACAGTGCTATTATATATACTGTCACGTATTCACTTGCTCAGGTTCCAGTTCCTAGAGTGATCAGATGATAAGGGCCCTCCACATTTTATGTGCTACTCTACCTAGTCAATGCTCCATATCTCGTTAAACCAGTACTACGCTCAATCCATCACTTCGTCAGTGCTTATCGTCATACCATGTCACGTACCTGGTAGCAACTGGATCCCTACGTGATGCTTCACGTTCGCATGTTCTTCACTCTGTGATCGACCAGATCCCTATATATCATACCCTACTTACCTCTGCTCGACGATCCGTTGTAGACGCGATGGCAGTACACGTGCCATATTCTTTACCCTCTTATGTCAGTCAACACTGAGTGCCGACGTATGTCCGTTACTCATTTTCTCTTGTTCACGACTTCACAGAGTCTGACTGATATCATGACCAGGAGCTCATCTCTCCTACATTCTTCACCGTACAGTTAAGTAGCTGAGATACAGTCCTGCATACTGCTGCTGTCCAACCATGTACCCGTTTCTGCCTCGTACTGCTCTGATCTGCTACATGTACACAGTCGAGCTGTAAGGTACTGGTTCTTTCTTCTCGTGACTCGAACACGTCAGTGTAGTACGAACAGAGTTGGCCTAGATTTATCCTCTGTCATGTCCTGCTTGTAGAGTGCGTTCTTACCTCTGTCACAAGTGTGCAGGTTTTTAATTCCGTCTTTCCTTCCTCGTCACGTGGCAGAAGGCTGAGCCATGTATTCTCTCTTCTCTGTGCGGCGTCTTGTACAACCTCGAAGGTGTCAGTCCGTCTCTTTCCTCTCCTTGTCCTACAGTGCGTAGTTGTCAACTGATGCCCTGGCAGTTCCTCGCTTCCCTCTCGGTCTGGTCGACAGTCAGTGTAGTCGTTCTTTTCACCCATGTCACCTGGTCAGCTCGCTCAGTTCGTCCTTCCTCGGCTGGTCTATGTCACCGCTCAGTGCCCCGTTTTTCTCTCTTGTACATGGTGCCCTCCGTTAGTTGTCTCTCGTCGTTCCTTTGCCGGTCTGGTCGTAAACGTCACCATTTGCAGTGCTCAGCGTCGGTTTCTCTCTCTCTCCTGATCGACGGTTCAAGTGTAGTCTTGTTCATCTCCTCTGTGCACCCGTTTCCTCCGTTCGTCGTTGCGTGTTCCTCTGTCTACTAGCTCACGTGTATATCTGTGTCCTTTCCCTCTGCTTCCGTTCGTTAGTGCTCGTTCGTCTCTTGTCCTCTTGATCACCAGCTCCTCTCTGGTTGTAAGTTCGGCTCTCTCTTTCCGTTTCTTTGGGGTGTCACGTCAGTAGTATGACTCCGTACTTGCTTTCCCTCGTGTGCTCTTTCGTCTCAGTCTGGTGCCGAGTTACTCTTCCATACTGTCGACATGCCCGTTGTGTCAGTCTGTTACCGTCGGTGTCGTCTCCTCTTGATCCCACCTTGATGGTCCCAGCGTGTAGCTCGTTTCTCTTCCCTGGCTGTCACGGTCAGATGATACGTCTTTTCTATCTCTCTGTCACCAGGATCCGGAATTGTAAGACTCCGTTCTTTTCTCATATGTCGACCAGTCAGTGTAAGTCCGATCTTTGTCCTTACGTGTCTCGCTTTATTTCAAGCTATTCAATTTGCTTCTCCTCTGACTTTTGGTGCTTACCGATCCATGTGTTCTTGTTACGTTGTTTTACTCATCCTGCTCACGTCTACTGCACGAGTGTAGATAACGTGTACTACACCTCTCTGTATCTAGATTCGAATTTAGTCGTAAGCGCTGTTAGTCGAGTTCTCTTTCCTCGGCACATAGATACACGTGCGGAAAAGTTTGTTAGTCGTTTCTCTCCTCGTGTAACGACGTCTTAGTGTAGTTCACTAAGGTTCGTACTCCTCTAACTTAATACAAGCGGATGCAGATTTTGTATGATCGCTGTACTACGTCTTCTGTCACTGTCTGATATAGGGTTAGGACTTATCAGGTCAATGGCGAGAAGTTTTAGGCGTAACGGTGGAATACTATAGTAAGACGTCGTACATATGTCCGTGCAGAATCACTAGGTCACGCGTGTAGCTCGGTTCTCTCCTGCTGTCACGCGTCAAGTGTAGTCGATCTTCTCTCCTCTGTCACGTCAGTGTAGTCGTTCTTTCTTCTGTCACGTAGATATTCTTCGTTTAGTGTTCTTGAGAGGAGTTGATAGGAATTAGTAGATTATATTAGCGGTAATGTTGTTTGCCAATAATTCTAGGACAATTGTAGACCTATTTTAATCTCATGGATAACTTGACACATTTCAGTTTAAAACTGGAGCACGAGGCTTTCACGCTAATGACTTGGTCTCACAGTTCCATGTCATTAGTGAAGGATAATTATCAGGATAATATATTTAGTAACTTACTGTGCAACACCACTACTGGCCCACTTGTTGTCATCCACCTTCGATCACAATATTTAGCATAGATGAACGAATACCTGAATATGGCACTTTCCAGGTGATGAATTCGAAAACGGACAGGTTATTTTTGATTCCAGCAATATGATTATGCCGTACAGGCTGCTCGCAACCTTTTTTTTTTTTATGATCACGCATAACTTTGCTAAAGCCCTATAATTTGCCTAAATATCTAGCATAAATCAGAGTATTTTTTAAAATTCTACATATGGTTGGTGCTGGAAACGGAAACAAATAATGCGGTTAGATATACTTATCATTCAGCAAGATCACCTCAATATTCTGGAAACCGTATCGCTTCATGTATTCTTAGGAGTCTGTTTGATAAAGATTTTCAAATTAAAGGTACACCTGGTTATTTAAAAAGGATGGGCTTAAATTTAGAATATACTGAAAACCTCTATTGAACGCGAAACTTCACTTTGAATGTCTCCTCACTTTAATGTCTGGTTTTGGGATCCTCATGTTTCCCTATCATGTTTAAATGTTCAA
>NW_019942790.1:230080-248911 GCF_002910315.2 Salvelinus sp. IW2-2015 | reverse complement strand
TTCATGACTGTTCGAGCCGTTGGATTTCTGAACAAACGCCCAAACAAATGGAGTTTTTGGTTATAAAATAATCTTTATCGAACAAAAGGAACATTTATTGTTAACTGGGCGTCTGTGACTGCAAACATCCGAAGATCATCAAAGGTAAGCGATTAATTTTATTGCTTTTCTGACTTTCGTGACCAATCTACATTGCTGCTAGGTGTTCGTAATGTTTTGTCTGTGATCGATAAACTCACAAACGCTTTGGATTGCTTTCGCTGTAAAGCATATTTTCAAAATCTGACACGACAGGTGGATTAACAACAAGCTAAGCTGTATTTTGGTATTTATTGCACTTGTGATTTCATGAAATTAAATATTTTTAGTAATATTTGTTTTATTTGGCGCTCTGCAATTCAGCGGATGTTTACGAAAATTATCCCGTTAAAGGGATCTGTGCGCCAAGAGGTTGATTAAAGCTTAAGGGTTAGGTTTAGGGATTTGGAGTTAAGGTTAAGGGTTTGGAAAAATGAGTTTTAATTGTCAAACATTTTATCCCCAAAAAGTCCTGAAATACCAGAAAATAAAGCTGCATGTTTGAGTACTGTATGTGTGTTACAGCTTCAAACGTTTCTCTAAGCACCTCTTTCCCCTTTAGAAACCAAAGAACCGCAGAAGGAGGGCAGAGAGAGGAGTGAAAGGGGAACCAAAAAAGGAAAATTGAGGCAGCACAAATAAAGAAGACAGAACAGGAATAGAGTGTAAAGGGATCAGACTATCCAGGACAACAGTATCAAGGCTTTCAAGCTGAAGGAGCTAGAGGTACTCTGAAGTAACAGAGTCATTGTATTGTTACTCCTTGGAAACATTGAACAAGAAAAACATTGGAAACAAGAAAAGCCCTGGTGTGTCCAACTCTGAGGTCCAGTGCGATGATCATATCCAGCATCTGCATGGCTTTTCAATCCAGAGAACACAATACAATGTGATCACAGTGGGAATTTAACATACGACTGGTGTTGCTAGTGCGCCACTCTTACCAACTGAGACAGACAGGCACCATATCTACCCTACAGTCAGACTGAGACAGACAGGCACCATATCTACCCTACGTCAGACTGAGACAGACTGGCACCATATCTACCCTACAGTCAGGACTGAGACAGACTGGCACCATATCTACCCTACAGTCAGACTGAGACGGACAGGCACCATACCTACCCTACGTCAGACTGAGACAGACAGGCACCATTATCTACCCTACAGTCCAGACTGAGACAGACTGGCACCATATCTACCCTACAGTCAGACTGAGACAGACAGGCACCATATCTACCCTACAGTCAGACTGAGACAGACAGGCACCATATCTTACCCTACAGTCAGACCTGAGACAGACAGGCACCATATCTACCCTACAGTCGACTGAGACAGACTGGCACCATTACCTACCCTACAGTCCTGACTGAGACAGACAGGCACCATATCGACCCTACAGTACGACTGAACAGACAGGCACCATATTTCTAAAACCCGACCCAACGTCAAGGAACTTGAAGGACCAGGAACAGGCACCATTCTACCCTACGTCAGACTGAAGACAGACAGGCACCATATCTACCCTACAGTCAGACTGAGACGACAGGCACCCATATCTACCCTACATCAGACTTAGACAGACAGGCACCATATCTACCCTACAAGTTAGACTGAGACAGAACAGGCACCATATCTACCCTACAGTCAGACTGAGACAGACAGGGCGCAACCATATCTACCTACAGTCAGACTGAGACAGACAGGCACCATATCTACCCTACAGTCAGACTGAGACAGACAGGCACCATATCGACCTACAGTCAGACTGAGACGGACAGGCACATATCTACACCTACAGTCAGACTGAGACAGACAGGCACCATATCTACCTACAGTCAGACTGAGACAGACAGGCCACCATATCTACCCTACAGTCAGACTTGAGACAGACAGGCACCATACCTACCCTACAGTAGACTGAGACAGACAGGCACCAATCTACCCTACAGTCAGACTGAGACGGACAAGCACCATATCTACCCTACAGTCACTGAGCAACAGGCACCATATCTACCCTACAGTCAGACTGAGACAGACAGGCACCATATCTACCCTACAGTCAGACTGAGACAGACAGGCACCATATCTACCCTACAGTCAGACTGAGACAGACAGGCACCATTCCTACTCTACAGTCAGGACTGAGACAGACAGGCATCATATCACCCTACAGTCAGACGAGACAGACAGGCACCATATCTACCCTACAGTCAGACTGAGACAGACAGGCCCATATCTACCCTACAGTTCAGACTGAGACAGACTGGCACCATATCTACACTACAGTCTGACTGAGACAGAGGCACCATATCAACCCTACAGTAAGACTGAGACAGGACTGGCACCATACCTTCCCTACAGTTCTGACTGAGACAGAGGCTAGGATGTTGCCTGACGACAGGAGAACAGAGCAGATATCTTTTGTGCAGAGTGACATGATGAGTCATATCCTTCCTCTGGAGGCTGATGCCCAGTTTCTCTCTGGGGTTACACTGATGCCCGTTTCTCTCTGGGGTTACACTGATGCCCTGCTTCTCTCCGGGGATACACTGATGCCCCGTTTCTCCGGGTTTACACCGATGCCCCGTTTCTCTCTGGGATTTACACTGATGCCCCGTTTCTCTCTGGGGTTACACTGATGCCCGTTTCTCTCTGGGGTTACACTGATGCCCGTTTCTCTCTGGGGTTACACTGATGCCCCGTTTCTCTCTGGGGTTACCATGATGCCCTGTTTCTCTTTGGGGATACACTGATGCCCTGCTTCTCTCTGGGGATACAATGATGCCCCGTTTCTCTCCGGGATACACTGATGCCCTGCTTCTCTTCCGGGTAACACTTACTTACAGGACGATGGACACTTTAATAGCAACACTGTAGTGTTATAACTTCATTTCTCAGTGACTTGGGTTACACTTTACTACATGAATACTGCACATGCACAGTAACAAGAACACTCTTGTAAGTTAGCGTACGTTGATACTTAAGTAGGACTAACTAAAGGGAGAATTTAGCGTTAACGTTGATATACTAAGTAGGACTAACTAAAGGGAGAAGGAGCGTAACGTTGAATACTAAGTAGGACTAACTAAAGGGAGAAGTTAGCGTAACGTATTACTAAGTAAGGACTACTAAAGGGAGATTTTAGCGTAACGTTGAATACTAAGTAGGACTAACTAAAGGGAGAAGTTAGCGTAACGTTGAATACTAAGTAGGACTAACTAAAGGGAGAAGTTAGCGTAACGTTGAATAACTAAGTAGACTAACTAAAGGGAGAAGTTAGCGTAACGTTGAATACTAAAAGGACTAACTAAAGGAGAAGTTTAGCCGTAACGTTGATTACTAAGTAGGACTAACTAAAGAGAGAAGTTAGCGTAACGTTGAATACTAAGTAGGACTAACTAAAGGGAGAAGTTAGCGTAACTTTCAATACTAAGTAGGACTAACTAAAGTGAGAATTCAGACCCGAGTTAAGCGCGCGTTTTATTTATTTATTTCACCTTTATTTAACTAGGTAGGCTAGTTGAGAACAAGTTCTCGTTTGCAACTGCGACCTGGCCAAGAATAAAGCAAAGCAGTTCGACACATACAACAACAAAGACTTACACATGTATAACGTGTAAATGGAACTTAATTACATTTTTATGAACTTCTCTCTCGCCGTGTATTCTGACCTTGAATTTAAGCACGAGAATAGCACGCTATTCACCCGCTTTTTGCTTAGGAGATCAAAGAAATGAAGGTGTGGCCGGAGGTGTGTCTACAGTTACACCATATTCTGACCTTTACTTAATTCCCTCATAATTCCCACCACTTTTACGAGCGAAGAAACCGTGAATAAGGTCGAGCAAACCTGCCGCTTCCAAGTGGAAAAAAACATACACTTTCCTTTATCCGATATAATCTCCATGCACTGGATTTATAAACTGATTAAAGCGAGGCAAATGAGGAATCACTTTGTAGAAGGGGATTGTAAATACACGTAGCAATTATATTAGAGGGTTTTTCCTTATGATCCCTGGAAACCAGTCATATGGAAACAGACTGAAAATCATATCAACATGACATGTATTGCGGCCCCCTTTTCCACAGCGAAATAGGACACGAATAGCTGTGCCGCTATTCAGAATTCTAATTGTGTGCCCTCATAATTTGCATAGAGGACATTTGGAGACCCGGGATTTTCTATTATATTTTACAATTGTTAAAATGTTAGCCGCTATAAGAACCACCGTCAGCAATACACACATACTGTACATTTATAACTGTCACTTTAGTGTTAGTTTCCTCACATTTATAACTGTCACTTTAGTGTTAGTTTCCTCACATTTATAACTGTCACTTTAGTGTTAGTTTTCCTCACCATTTATAACTGTCACTTTAGTGTAGTTTCCTCACATTTATAACTTCACTTTAGTGTTAGTTCCTCACATTTATAACTGTCACTTTAGTGTTAGTTTCTTACATTATAACTGTCACTTTAGTGTTAGTTTCCTTACATTTATAACTGTCACTTTAGTGTTAGTTTCCTTACATTTATAACTGTCCACTTAGTGTTAGTTTCCTATACATTTATAACTGTCACTTTAGTGTTAGTTTCCTCACATTTTAATAAACTGTCACTTTAGTGTTAGTTCCTTACATTTATAACTGTCACTTTAGTGTTAGTTCCTTACATTTATAACTGTCACTTTAGTGTTAGTTTCCTTAATTTATAACTGTCACTTTAGTGTTAGTTTCCTTACATTTATAAACTGTCACTTTAGTGTTAGTTTCCTCACATTTATAACTGTCACTTTAGTGTTAGTTTCCTCACATTTATAACTGTCACTTTAGTGTTAGTTTCCTCATATTTATAACTGTCACTTTAGTGTTAGTTTCCTTCAGTTTGTAGCCTACATCTTGTATCACTGCATTCCATTCTGTTGACCTTCCTCTGTCACGTCAGTGTAGTCGTACTTTCCTCTGTCACGTCAGTGTAGTCGTTCTTTCCTCTGTCACGTCAGTATATTCATTCTTTCCTCTGTCACGTCAGTGTAGTCGTTACTTTCCTCTGTCACGTCCAGTGTAGTCGTTCTTTCCTCTGTCACGTCAGTATATTCATTCTTTCCTCTTGTCACGTCAGTGTAGTCGTTCTCTCCTCTGTCACGTCAGTGTAGTCGTTCTTTCCTCTGTCACGTCAGTGTAGTCTTCTTTCCTCTGTCACGTCAGTGTAGTCGTTCTTTCCTCTGTCACGTCAGTGTAGTCGTTCTTTCCTCTTCACGTCAGTTAGTCGTCTTTCCTCTGTCACGTCAGTGTACTCGTTTCTTCCTCGTCACGTCAGTTGTAGTCGTTCTTTCCTCTGTCACTCAGTGTATCGTTCTCTCCTCTGTCACGTCAGTGTAGTCGTTTCTTTCCTCTGTCACGTCAGTGTAGTCGTTCTCTCCTCTGTCAACGTCAGTGTAGTCGTTCTTTCCTCTGTCACGTCCAGTTATCGTGTCTCTCCTCTGTCACGTCAGTGTAGTCTTCTTCTCCTCTGTCACTCAGTGTAGTCGTTCTTTCCTCTGTCACGTCAGTGTAGTCGTTCTTTCCTCTGTCACGTCAGTGTAGTCGTTCTTTCCTCTGTCACGTCAGTGTAGTCGTTCTTTCCTCTGTCACGTCAGTGTAGGCGTTCTTTCCTCTGTCACGTCAGTGTAGTCGTTCTTTCTCTTCACGTCAGTGTAGTCGTTCTCTCCTCTGTCACTCATGTAGTCGTTCTCTCCTGTCACGTCGTGTAGTCTCTCCTCTGTCACATCAGTGGTAGTCGTTTCTCCTCTGTCACGTCAGTGTAGTCGTTCTTTCCTCTGTCCCTCAGTGTAGTCGTTCTCTCCTCTGTCACGTCAGTGTAGTCGTTCTTTCCTCGCTCACGTCAGTGTAGTCGTTCTCTCCTCTGTCACGTCAGTGTAGTCGTTCTTTCCTCTGTCACGTCAGTTAGTCGTTCTTCTCCTCTGTCACGTCAGGTAGTCTTCTCTCCTCTGTCACGTCAGTGTAGTCGTTCTCTCCTCTGTCACGTCAGTGTAGTCGTTCTTTCCTCTGTCACGTCAGTGTAGTCGTTTCTTGAGGGTTGCTAGAATTAGTAGATTATATTAGGCTAATGTTGTGCAATAATTTAGGACATGTAGCCTATTTTAATCTTCATGGAACTCTGACCACACTTTTCAGTTTAAACCTGGAGCACGGTTCACGATGACTGTCATCACAGTTCCATGATTAGTGAGGATTATCAGGGTAGACTACTGTTCAACCACTACTGCACACTTGTTTCCACCTTCCAATATTTCATAGATTGAACAACTGAATATGGCAACTTTCAGGATGAATCAAACGACAGTTTTTTTGATTCATCAATATATTTAGTGCGTACAGGCTCTCCAAACCTGTTTTTTTTTTTATGATTCACACATACTTTGCTAACCCTATAATTTGCCTAAATAATCTACAAAATCAGAGTATTTTTAAATCTACTATTTGGTGCTGAAACGGAGAACAATATGCGTAGATATCTTTCATTCATCGATCCCTATATTCTGAACCCGTTCTCTCCATGTATTCTAGTGAGTCTGTTGATAAAATTCAAATTAAAGGTACACTGTATTTAAAGGGATGGCTTAAGATAGAATRTACTGAAAACCCTATTGAACGCAAACTCACTTGAATGTCTCCTCACTTTAATGTCTGTTTGGGATCCTCAGTTTCCCTATCATGTTTAAATGTTTCAACAGTGTGAATAGTCTACTACCTGTCTTCTGCACCTCTCTCCACGTTGCTCATGTCTCTATAACCTAAAAGAGAGTCATCTCCATGACACGTCAGAATAACAGAAAAAAAAAATAACGTTTTACTCTTTACTTCCGTTGTGGCAAACTAAATATGTTTTTCATTGCAATATTTGGTTTGGTCTCAGCTGTGTTCCCAACCTGACGTTTTGCAAGATTTGCCTCCTACCCCCCCCCGATCCCCATATTCAGAATCGAGTGTCAAGGAGTTTGGCTCGCGCGAAAAGTTTTTTTTTTTTTTTTTTAAGCGCTCCGTTTCACGCGCCTATTTTGGTGACGCGCGAAATTCATTCACTCGAACGTGTCGCGCGTGAATCGGGAACGCGCTTTTTACTACGCGACGAGATTCACTAAAAACGATCAATATGAGGGTTAATTAAAGACGATGATGTCTACTGTTAACTGTAACACATATATATGATATCTAGGCCTAATCAATAGGATCTCTGACAAAACATACTTCCAGAAGGGCATAATTAAAAATATATATTTATATCTTTTTGCACTTCCTAGATGATCCGACTAGAGAAAATAGCCAACATGTAGGCTGTTGCCTTGCCACCCTCCCACTATAGGTAGGCTACACGTCAAACACTAAAACGAGTATTCGTTCAAAACGCACATAATTCGTTAACCGTAACCCATAATTGCAAAKATCTGTAGCCTATAAAATAACGTGTCTGGCTAGGCTGAGAAAGAGCATCACGATATGGTATGAGAGAAATCACCAAACCCTCTCATAGAATGAAGGATAACTGACAGATGTCATGCAACGAGCAACAACAAAAAAGAGACATCTGACAAAACCGTTTTCAATATAGCCTGCCGGTCGCATTCGTCCTTCCGCTCCTGTAGTGATTGCGCATAGTACACATCTAACTTGGCTGATCAAAACGATCTGCTTTCAATATTACAGTTAGCAGGCTAACAGTGAACATGTTTACGCTAGTCATAATGATGACAAATACATCATATCATTAGTACGGAGAGAGAGAGAGAGACAGCTAGAAATCCTWGCCGACCAAACTGGAACAGATTGACATCTCCATATTGTTGACTACTAATAAGGAACCAGAGCAGAGCAGACATTCCACTAATAGAAATTAAGCGGTGAAAAAAAAAAGCGACAAAATTAAGCGGCAGAAACACTAGTTCCCTACCTAACCTCTCYTCCTCAGTCAGTTTGGAATGAGAAGCACAGTGGTTATTGTATCGAAAGACATATCGTTACTCTTGTTCCCATGAAAGCRGTATTCTCAGCATAATGACATTGGAGCGTTGTCAAAAACATGATCCAAATACTAAAATGTTGTTTTACAGGTTTTGGGGAAAACATTCGAGGGGCTGTTTCTTCAAGACAACCCGTTCTCTTCAGCAGTAGACTAGGAATCACGGACCTTTTTCAAAACGGGATAAGCCGGAAAAACCCACCATTGACTGGCAAACTAAAACCCTTTTACAAAGACATGACTATTATTTAATAATACTTACAATTTTTGCATTAAAATTGTCAGGAGGACGGTATCCGTTTCGTTTTCGGAGGCACATCCGTTTCKTTTTATGTTTTTTTATATGTAAGAATACTGTATCTATTCGCTGTTCCCGTGTTCCAGCGCGAGCTAGGATCTACACCCTTACCGAGGCGGACGGAGTTACACTGCGCATGCGTGGAGCCGGACGGTTCTCTCTACACAGGCAGACAGCGCAGGCTGTTTACCAAGAAAGTGACTTCCTCACTATAGCCTGTATTTCTTATAAAACTAACTAAAACTATTTTATCTGCCGTAATAACTCATAATTAATTAGATCATACAGTAAGTTAATGACTTAGGCCAACTAACATATTGTTTAAGTACATACTCATCAAYATAATCGTCCTCGTTTTTCCTCTCCATATTCATCATCATCAAGTAAATAAACTAAAATTGCAACAACAACAACATTTTAATGACATCATAATAACAATAATAAATCATCATCCTCATCATTATAGTCATTATTTTTTCTTTACATAATGTACCCCAGAAAGCCCCATATAGCCTAGACTACAACAGTGATGTATTTAATGACCTGCTATGATCTGATGATTTATTCCCAATGAGCCCAATCAACCACATTGATAAAAAAAAAAAAGAATGACACTACTTAATTTTTTTTTTAAACTGTCGTTTCACACTCACACACTTTTGACAACAAGTTACCTTCACATAGTTAATAAAAGTCACCTCCTCTTCCACATGGACTRTCGTGGTAGGCTAGTTCCACCGATTCTCTGCTGATAAACGTTAAATTACTTAAGGAACATACCGTGTATACCGTGCCGTGCTCGGCTACGGTTCCGTTATGGACCATATCTGCCATGTGTTTCTGCYGTGGTTCTGTCCAGCAAGCGGCGCYAGGCACCAACAATAGCCCAATGAAGACACGGACCCCCCTGGCGCCTCAAAGCGTCTCTAGGGCCTATCTTTTTATGCCTAGAATCTATATGGTCTCGTTTGTTGCAGAACAATTGCATAGCAATAACATTTAAATAGAACAACCAGTAATTATTTTTTAAATAATATCTTGACCATTTTCAGACTGTGTAGTCTAAACACTAGGCCGATGGACAAATTGATTATTAATTTATGTATYATCATTGAACTGAATGATGTTCAATGGTTGCAGGATATTCGAATAGTAGTCATATCATATTCAAAACGAACAYAGGTCTCTTTTTTCTTCTTCTTCTGTTACGTTTGTTATATCGCGAGATCTGCCGTTTGCCACACGGTGGCAGTAAAACTCTCTGAGATGGGAAGCGTCGGCTAACCATGTTCTTCCTCATTCTTGACGCAACCCAATACCACTCCTTACATGGGCATCCTTTTGATAAATCCATACAGAACTCAAAGTGACACCCTCATTCCAGAATCTTTATGTCATTGTCCTGTCTTGTAAGCTGTGGGCCTATTTTGTGCTGTTGAAATGGATTGGAACGTGTTGAGATAACACAATTTATCTGACCTAAACTAATCTAAAATTCTGTTGAATGGTGTGTGTGTGTGGGGGGGGGGGAGAGAATTAAATATGTATCTCTTTGCTTCCTTATCAATCTATATTGTGTTGTGTCACAAATACACTATTTTAACAGTTGATACGTTCTGACTGAGTGCTGACAAAGCCATGCGTGCAAATGCAAACACAACTCACTGACATTCACACACGCACACACACACACTTGTCGTTTATTTCAAGCTACTGGAAACGTAAGGGATGGCTGTGTAAAGACACCTGGGTCTGCTTCCAGAGACGTTCAATCTAGCCGTCATGCACAACAACACTTCCGATTGAGCTGTATTCTGTCCCCATCACACACAACCACCGACATTCACACACACACACACACATACGTGATGCGATCCAATCAGAGCCCTCCGTCACCTCGTGTCCTCCACTCCAACGGTCGTCCTCCCGGAGATCAATGTCATTGACATCCGTGTTGATTTTCTGCTTCCCCAGCATTTGAGATAACGTCTGTAACCATCAGAGATAACCAAACAGAGAAACACACACACGCACACGCACACACACACACACACACACAACACACACACAACACACACACAACACACACACACACACAGCAAACACACAAACAAGCAGACAGGCACGTTCAACAAAACACACACCACCCCCACACACACACAAACACACACACACACACCCACACACTCAAATACACACCGACCAATGTGTCACTGTGTCAGATACAGTTGAAATTGGAAGTTTACATACACCTTAGCCAAGTACATATAAACTCAGTTTTTCACAATTCCTGACATTTAATCCGAGTAAATATGCCCTGTCTTAGGTCAGTTCGGATCACCACTTTATTTTAAGAATGTGAATGCGATAAATAGTAGAGAGAATTATTTATTTCAGCTTTTATTTCTTTCATCCATTCCAGTGGGTCAGAAGTTTACATACACTCAATTAGTATTTAGTAGCATTGCCTTTAAATTGTTTAACTTGGGTCAAACAGTTTCAGGTAGCCTTCCACAAGCTTCCATAATAAGTTGGGTGAATTTTGTCCCATTCTCCTGACAGAGCTGGTGTAACTGAGACAGGCTTGTAGGCTTCCTTGCTTCCACACACTTTTTCAGTTCTGCCCACAAATTTTCTACAGGATTGAGGTCAGGGCTTTGTGATGGCCACTCCAATACCTTGACTTTGTTGTCCTTAAGTCATTTTACCAACAACTTTGGAAGTATGCTTGGGGTCATTGTCCATTTGGAAGACCCATTTGCGACCAAGCCTTAACTTCCTGACTGATGTCTTGAAGATGTTGCTTCAATAAATCCACATAATTTTATTTTCTCATGATGCCATCTATTTTGTGAAGTGCACCAGCCCCTCCTGCAGCAAAGCACTCCCACAACATGATCCTGCCACCCCTGTGCTTCACGGTTGGGATGGTGTTCTTCGGCTTGCAAGCCTCCCCTTTTTCCTCCAAACATAACTATGGTCATTATGTCCAAAACAGTTCTATTTCTGTTTCATCAGACCAGAGGACATTTCTCCAAAAAGTATGATCGTTGTCCCCATGTGCAGTTGCAAACCGTAGTCTGGCTTTTTTATGGTGGTTTTGGAGCAGTGGCTTCTTCCTTGCTGAGAGGCCTTTCAGGTTTTGTCGATATTGGACTCGTTTTTACTGTGGATATAGATATTTTGTACATGTTTCCTCCAGCATCTTCACAAGGTCCTTTGCTGTTGTTCTGGGATTGATTTACACTTTTCACACCAAAGTACATTAATCTCTAGGAGACAGAACGCATCTCCTTCCTGAGCGGTATGACGGCTGTGTGGTCCCATGGTGTTTTATACTTGCGTACTACTGTTTGTACAGATGAACGTGGTACCTTCAAGCGTTTGGAAATTGCTCCCAAGGATGAACCAGACTTCTGGAGGTCTACAATTTTTTCTGAGGTCTTGGCTGATTTTATTATWKTTTCCCATGATGTCATGCAAAGAGGCACTGAGTTTGAAGGTAGACCTTGAAATACACCCACAGGTACATCTCCAATTGACTCAAATTATGTCAATTAGCCTATCAGAAGCTTCTAAAGCCATGACATCATTTTATGGAATTTTTCAAGCTGTTTAAAGGCACAGTCAACTTAGTGTATGTTAACTTCTGACCCACTGGAATTGTGATACAGTGAATTAAAAGTGAAATAATGTGTCTGTAAACAATTGTTGGAAAAATCACGCGTGTCATGCACAAAGTAGATGTCCTAACCCGACTTGCAAAAACTATAATTTGTTAACAAGAAATGTGTGGAATGGTTGAAAAATTAGTTTTAATGACTCCAACCTAAGAGTATGTAAACTTCCGACTTCAACTGTAGGTGTCAGACATACACTGAGGATACCAAACATTAACCTTCCTAATATTGAGTTGCATCCACCCCACACACACTTTTTTCAGAACAGCCTCAGTTCRTCGGGKSATGGACTCTACAAGGTGTGGAAAGTGTTCCACAGGGAWGCTGGCCCATGTTGACTCCAATGCWTCCCACAGTTGTGTCAAGTTGGCTGGATGTCCATTGACCATTCTTGATACACACAGGAAATTGTTGAGCGTGAAAAAACCCAGCAGCTTTGCAGTTCTGACACAAACTAGTGCACCTSGCACCTACTACCATATCCCTTGCTTGTAAATGTTGAGTCTTGACAGTGTTTGGAACACGTGTATCAAGTTTTGTTACAATACAATATCCATGACTGATTTATACACATTTATGTGCCAGGCACACTTGAATGTTAGATGTTTGAGATGCTAACCTGGAAAATGTGGCGTTGTGAGGCCTTGGTCGGTAGATGCAATTGGTCAAGTTTCGTGCAGATCAGTCATTTGGTGCTAGTGGAGTAGGGTTTTAAGTAAACTCAGCAAAAAAAAAAGAAACGTCCTCTCACTGTTCAACTGTGTTTATTTTCAGAAAACTTAACATGTGTAAATATCTGTATGAACATAACAAGATTCAACAACTGAGACATAAATTGAACAAGTTCCACAGACATGTGACTAACAGAAATGGAATAATGTGTCCCTGAACAAAGGGGGGGGTCAAAATCAAAAGTAACAGTCAGTATCTGGTAGTGGCCACCAGCTGCATTAAGAACTGTAGTGCATCTCGTCCTCATGGACTGCACCATATTTGCCAGTTCTTGCTGTGAGATGTTACCCCAGTCTTCCCGCCATTTCTGGGGAATGGCCCTAGCCCTCACTGTCCATCCAACAGGTCCCAGACGTGCTCAATGGATTGAGATTCTGCTCTTCGGCTGCCATGCAGACACACTACATCCCTGTCTTGCAGAAAGAGTAGTATGGCTGGTGGCATTGTCATGCTGGAGGGTCAAGTCAGAATGAGCCTGCAGGAAGGGTACCACATGAGGGAGGAGGATGTCTTCCCTGTAACGCATAGCGTTGAGATTGCCTGCAATGACAACAAGCTCAGTCCGATGATGCTGTGAAACACYGCCTCAGACCATGACGRACCCTCCACCTCCAAATTGATGCCGCTCCAGAGTACAGGCCTCGGTGTAATGCTCATTCCTTCGACGATAAACACGAATCCGACCATCACCCCTGGTGAGACAAAACCGTGACTCATCAGTGAAGAGCACTTTTTGCCAGTCCTGTCTGGTCCAGCGAGGGTGGGTTTGTGCCCATAGGCGACTTTGTTGTTTGTGATGTCTGGTGAGGATCTGTCTTACAACAGGCCTACAAGCTCTCAGTCCAGCCTCTCTCAGCCTATTGCGGACAGTCTGAGCACTGATGGAGGGATTGTGCGTTCCTGGTGTAACTTGGGCAGTTGTTGTTGCCATCCTGTACCTRTCCCACAGGTGTGATGTTCGGATGTACCGATCCTGTGCAGGTGTTGTTACACGTGGTCTGCCACTGCGAGGACAATCAGCTGTCCATCCTGTCTCCCTGTAGCGCTGTCTTGGGYGTCTCACAGTACGGATATTGCAATTTATTGCCCTGRCCACATCTGCAGTCCTCATGCCTCCTTGCAGCATGCCTAAGGCACATTCACGCAGATGAGCAGGGACCCTGGGMATCWTTCTTTTGGTGTTTTYCAGAGTCAGTAGAACGACCTCTTTAGTGTCCTAAGTTTTCATCACTGTGACCTTAATTGCCTACCWTCTGTAAGCTGTTAGTGTTTTAAGGTCTTTGGACCTTTACCATGATGCCAGGTTGCACCCTCCTGGGCCTCACCATCTTACAAGAATTGACATGTTCATTCTCCTTGACGGAAGAACCAGTACAAAAATAATGAACGCCAACAAATACAAAAGGGTTTCACCCAGCTTCGCTGCTTCTACACCCAATTTAAGTCTTCGCTGCTTTTACCTCTAATTAAGTCTTTCGCTGCTTGTACCTCTAATTAAGTAGGTGTTGAACTGTGTTGTGAAAGGCCTTATGAAAGCAGACTGTGAACAGTTCGGTTTTGGGGACCTGAATAGCATGTGTCTGCTTGTGATTCAAACCCAATGTGAGTCACGTATATGTTCCCCCTAAGTCACAAATCTGTTCCCCCTGAGTCACGTATCTGTTCCCCCTGAGCCACTTATCTATTCCCCCTGAGTCACTTATCTGTTCCCCCTGAGTCAGTTATCTGTTCCCCCTGAGTCAGTTATCTGTTCCCCCTGAGTCACTTATCTGTTCCCCCTGAGTCCACTTATCTGTCCCTGAGTCACGTATCTGTTCCCCCTGAGCACTATCTGCTTCCCCCTGAGTCACGTATCTGTTCCCGCCTAGTTCACGTATCTGTTTCCCCCTGAGTCACTATCTGTTCCCCTGAGCAATCTGTTCCCCCTGAGTCACGTATCTGTTCCCCCTGAGCACTTAATCTGTTCCCCCTGAGTCACGTATCTGTTCCCCACTGACGTCCACGTGTATCTGCCCCTGAGTCACGATCTGTTCCCCTGAGCCAACTTATCATGTTCCCCCATGAGTCACGTCATTCTGTTCCCCCTGAGTCACGTATCTGTTCCCCCTAAGTCACAAATCTGTTCCCCCTGAGTCACGTATCTGTTCCCCCTAAGCACTTTAAATATAGTCTCTGAGATCACTTATCTCTGTTCCAGGTCCCACTTATCTGTTCCGTACCTTAAGCCACGTTATCGTGTTCCCCCTGAGTCACTTATCTGTTCCCGACTGAAAGTGTCACGCCCTGATCTGTTTCCCCTGTCCTTGTTCTTGTCTCCACCCCAAGGTGTTGCCCAGTCTTTCCCCCATTTTTATCACCCCCTGGGTACTGTATACTGGTGTTCTCTGTTTGTCTGGTTTGCCACAAGTTCGTCTTGTTTGTTTCAAAGTTCAACGAGCGTTTTGTCTCAGCTCCTGCTCTTCCCAGTCTTCTTTTGTTCTTTTTCTCACCCTCTCCCCCTGGTTTTTGACCTTTACCTGTCCTGACTCTGAAGCCTGCCTGCCGTCCTGTACTTGCGCCGCCACTACTCTGGATTATCGACCACCCTGCCTGTCCTGACCCTGGCCTGCCTGCCGTCCTGTACCTTGGCCTCACTACTGCTGGATTATCGACCCTGCCTTCCTGAACCCTGGGCCTGCCTGCCGTCCTGTGACCTTGCCTCACTACTCTGGATTATCCGACCCTGCCTGTCTTGACCCTGGGCTCTTGCCTGCCGTCCCTTACCTTGCCCCACTACTCTGGATTATCGAACCCCCTGCCTGTCCTGACCCTGGCCTGCCTGCCGTCCTGTACTTGGCCTCACTACTCTGGATTATCGACCCCCTGCCTGTCCTGACCCTGGGCCTGCCTGCCGTCCTGTACCTTGGCCCCACTACTCTGGATTATCGACCCCCTGCCTGTCCTGACCCTGGGCCTGCCTGCCGTCCTGTACCTTGGCCCGTCTTGACCTGTTGTTTGCAATAAATATTGTTGCTTCAACAGAGTCTGGGTCTGAAACCTGATTGAAGCATGCATGAGAGCACCAGCTGTTCCGGACGACTGTGCTCCTTAGCCGATGCGAGTAAGACCTTTAAACAGGTCAACATTCACAAGGCAGCGGATTACCAGGATGTGTACATCCGAGCATGCGCTGACCAACTGGCAAGTGTCTTCACTGACATTTTCAACCTGTCCCTGAACGAGTCTGTAATACCTACATGTTTCAAGCAGACCACCATAGTCCGTGTGCCCAAGAACACCAAGGTAACCTGCTTAAATAACTACCGACCCGTAGCGCTCACGTCTGTAGCCATGAAGTGCTTTGAAAGGCTGGTCATGGATCACATCAACATCATCATCCCAGAAACCCTAGACCCACTCCAATTTGCATACCGCCCCAACAGATCCACAGATGACACAATATCTATTGCAGTCCACACTGTCCTTTCCCACCTGGACAAAAGGAACACCTATGTGAGAATGCTATTCATTGACTACAGCTCAGCGTTCAACACCATAGTGCCCTCAAAGCTCATCACTAAGCTAAAGACCCTGAGACTAAACCCTTCCATCAGCAGCTGGATCCTGGACTTCCTGACGGGCCTCCCCCAGGTGGTAAGTGTAGGCAACAACACATCTGCCACGATGATCCTCAACGCAGGCGCTCCTCAGGGGTGCGTACTGTCACAGGCCGGCTCATAGCCTGTGACAAAAATGAGGGGACACGAACAACAGGTATAGGCCAATTAAAAAGGTTCTTTATTCTAAACCAAAACTATTAACTTTAAACAAAGAAAAAGGAATGAGGTGTGGAAGTATCATAATGTAAGGTGTATGTAAAGTGCATGGATGCGTGAATCTGTGTGTGTAAATATGACTGAGTGAAAACTATGTAAAACTACAAAGGAACAAACAAAACAGGATCATACCTGGAGGAGCAGAGAGAGAGAGAGATTAGTGAAGCAGTTTTATACCCTGAGCCCAGGTGGCTCCAATCACTAACGACCCTCCTCTGCCTGCAGGAGGAACCGCCCCTGCAATGCAGAGGGGCCGTGACAGTACTTAGTCCCCTCCTGTACTCCCTGTTCACCCATGACTGCATGGCCAAGCACCACTCCAACACCATCATTAAGTTTGCTGATGACACAGCAGTGGTAGGCCTGAGTACCGACTACGATGAGACAGCCTATAGGGAGGAGGTCAGAGACCTGGCCGTGTGGTGCAAGGACAACAACCTCTCCCTCAATGTGATCAAGACAAAGGAGCTGATCGTGGACATCAGGAAAAGGAGGACCGAGCACGCCCCCATTCACATCGACGGGGCTGTAGTGGAGCAGGTCGAGAGCTTTAAGTACCTTGGTGTCCAGATCACCAACGAACTATCATGGTCCATACACACCAAGACAGTTGTGAAGAGGGCACGACAACGCCTTTTTCCCCTCAGGAGAATGAAAAGATTTGGTATGGGTCTTCAGATCCTCAAAAAGTTATACAGCTGCACAATCGAGAGCATCCTGACTGGTTGCATCACCGCCTGGTATGGCAACTGCTCAGCCTCCCACTGCAAGGAGGGTAGTGTGTATGGCCCAGTATATCACTGGGGCCAAGCTTCCTGCTATCCAGGACCTCTATACCAGGTGGTATCAGAGGAAGGCCCTAAAAATGTCCAAATACTCCAGCCATCCTAGTTATAGACCAGGCCTGGGCAACTCCAGTCATCAGGGGCCTGATTGGTGTCACAGTTATGCCCCAGCTAACACACCTGACTCCAATAATCAACTAATCATGATCTTCAGTTAAAAATGCAATTAGTTTAAATCAGGAGTGTTTGCTTGTGATCGAGGGAAAAGTGTGACACCAATCAGGCCCCTGAGGACTGGAGTTTCCCACCCCTGGACTAGACTGTTCTCTCTGCATACTGCACGGTAAGCGGTACCAGAGCGCCAAGTCTAGGTCCAAAAAGCTTCTTAACAGTTCTACCCCCCCAAGCCATAAGACTGTGGAACAGCTAATCAAATGGCTACCTGGACTATTTGCATTAAACGCTGCTGACACTCGCTGTTTATTATCTATGGATAGTCACTTCACCCCTACCTACATGTATATATTACCTCAACTAACCCATACCCCCACACATTGACTCTGTGTCAATGTAAAATGCAAATTAATTACTTAAAAATCATACAATGTGATTTTCTGGATTTTTGTTTTTAGATTCCGTCTCTCACAGTTGAAGTGTACCTATGATAAAAATTACAGACCTCTACATGCTTTGTAAGTAGGAAAACCTGCAAAATCGGCAGTGTATCAAATACT
This sequence comes from Salvelinus sp. IW2-2015, assembly GCF_002910315.2. NCBI lineage: Eukaryota > Metazoa > Chordata > Actinopteri > Salmoniformes > Salmonidae > Salvelinus > Salvelinus sp. IW2-2015. The sequence goes on along the minus strand of NW_019942790.1, from coordinate 230,766 downwards.
TGTTCTCCCCACTGTATATATTACCTCAACTAACCCATACCCCCACACATTGACTCTGTGTCGGTACTTGTTATTGTTATTTTATTGTAAAAAACGTTATTTTTAAACTGGAGTTTATTTAGTAAATATTTTCTTAACTCTTTATTTTTCTTAACCGCATTGTTGTTTAAGGGCTTGTGAATAAGCATTTCACGGTAAGGTCTACTATACTTGTTGTATTCGGCGCATGTGACAAATACGATTTGATTTGAAATTCAATCTACAGCAGCAGTGGTCTCCTGCCTGACTAGAAAGCAGTAGATGTTCTGATCCAGTTTGTAACCACACCACTATGTGAGTTCAGGCTTCTTCAACTCTTGGCGTACTTTTAAATAAAAAAAACAAGTACCAGACACAGATCATATGCTGAGCATTTGACCTCGGGTTGCAGCTGTTCAAGAAACTGAGCCCAGAATAGTCATGCTTCTTTGGAAGACGCTCAGCAAGCAAAGCACCTCTTGCATTAGGCCGGGTGTGTTGTGTGTTGTTGTGTGGTGTGTGTGTGTGTGTGTGTGTGTGTGATTGTTCGTGTGTGTGTGGTTTGGTGTGGTGTGTGTGCGGTTGTGTTGTGTGTGTGGGTGTGTGGGGTGTTGGTTGTGTGTGTGTGTGTGTGTGTGTGTGTGTGTGTGTGTGTGTGTGTGTGGTTT
>NW_019942790.1:225814-229982 GCF_002910315.2 Salvelinus sp. IW2-2015 | reverse complement strand
TAGCTAGCTAGCTTGCTTTGGCTATCATTAGCTAGCTAGCTATTAGCTGTGTACAAAGGGATTGTTTGAAAGAGAAACTCATATCGACTAATAGTACTCCCTTATTTCGGCTTATCATCACCTGTTATAAAACGACAAYAATGCCTTGCTAGCTGAYTTAACTTTTCMACTGTCGAAGCACTCTTTCCTGAAGCATTCTGTAGTGTTCTGAAACAAATCCCTGGGTTTACCATCATGCTGTGGATGTTTGTTTGAAAAAATATATATATTTAACTCCGGCAAATCAGTTAAGAAAACATTGGTTACTGGCCCAACGCTCTAACCACCTGCCGCCCCGAATTGATTGACTCGTTCCAGGGTTGCCTAGGTTACTTTCTAAATGTAATATGTTACAGTTACTAGTTACCTGTCCAGAATTGTAATCAGTAACGTAACTTTTGGATTACCCAAACTCAGTAACGTAATCTGATTACATTCCGTTACTTTTAGATTACTTTCCCCTTAAGAGGCATTAGAAGAAGACAAAAATGTATGTCACCAACTGAACAACATCTATTGCAGGATAAATCAATGTTAAAGTTTACATAGCTGGTCATATATGGATGTTAAATGTTACTTTATGGGTTGGTTATGAAGGCTTCTTCTAACCCATCGCTTTCTACTACATATAATAATATGATTGAATTATATCTTTACATTAATATATATATAAAGTATTTATAAGTCCAAAAATTGATGTAGCAACTACAGATTGCCTCTTTAAGTCTATGAAAAGCATACGAGTTTGAGCCATTAGGCCTATGGATAAAAACATGTATCAGCATGAATTAGATTGAGCAATAAAAGTCCCACTTTATTCCATAGGTTGGGGATCTGCGCTATGCAGCTGTTGCAAGAGAACATTTTCCCCTGGCTGTCCACTGGTTTAAAAAAACTATGATTAATAGGCAGCTTTAACTTCTTGAATTCAACCATTATTGGGTTCAAATACACATTTAGATTTGTGAACAGCCGTCCACAACAACCACAATCCGTAAGACGCAAATTGCTAAATGAGAGAGCAGCAGTGTGATTCACATCAACGTGCTAACGTTATGTAGAAATCAATAATAAGTGATATCCGTATCRCCGTAGACTACACCACTGCTCTCATCTTTACCTCCAAGCGTTTATTCAAGTTGGATAATSTTTGGATGYCGAMARCAGTCGCACCATTGGAGACATAACTTGGACTGTAGCCTACAAAAGCCTATTCCTGCTCTTTTCCCACAATCCATCAAACACATTTGGTGTGTCATCATAGTGGTCTCTGATTTGTTGTCAGACTCGTTCAAGTGGAACAAATTTAAACTTGCGCATTTTTTTTATTGCTGATTTGAATGTCATTGTAAAACAGAGAAGTGTCAATGATTTTTTTYCGCAAATATTCTTTCTGAATTTAGAAGTAATCCCCGAAGTAATCAGCTAGTTTTTCAAAAATATCGGTAATCCGACGACAATATTTTTGCTGGTAACGTAACGTTATCTTTATCGTTTTTTTTGTAATCCTTTACATGTAACGGATTACACTCCCCAACCCTGCTCATTACTAAGCCCTTCCCCGCACAAAACACATTGTGGGYGATCATCGTTATTTCTCTCAGTTTGTATGAAACCAAGAGAGAGAAACTCATCGCTGTTTTTTTGCGTTTCGTGACGATTGAGCTCAGTCAGAACTTGAGCCCATTTGATGACAGTGGTGCGTGTTTGGTTTGTGGGAATGTCAAGTCAGTGGCTGACAGCGCATCATCTGCTGCTGAACGACGACAGCGCCGCAGCGTGTGGGTCGCAAAGTGATCTTCAAGAAAACTGCAGAAAATAAGATCTGGTAAACAGTGAAGGACACGGGCTCTCCCATCCACTCGTACAGCTGCCACACTGAGCAGAGGCACCGCTGATAAGCAGAGCACTGAACAAAGAGAGCAGTTGTAATTGGCCATATCAATTCCAGTCATTATTTAAATAATTATACATGTACTCTGACAGGTCATTACTTTAAGAAATGCTGCTCTATGTATATATATACACTACCGTTCAAAAGTTTGGGGTCACTTAGAAATGTCCTTGTTTTTGAAAGAAAAGCACATTTTWAAAATTGAAATAYAGTGTAGACATTGTTAATGTTGTAAATTACTATTGTAGCTGGAAACTATTGTAGCTGGACACTTTTTATGGAATATCTACATAGGTGTACAGAGGCCCGATTATCAGCAACCATCACTCCTGTGTTCCAATGGCACGTTGTGTTAGCTAATCCAAGTTTATCATTTTAAAAACCTAATTGATCATTAGAAAAGTAATTGTGCAATTATGTTAGCACAGCTGAAAATTGTTGTACTGATTAAAGAAGCAATAMAACTGTCCTTCTTTAGACTAGTTGAGTATCTGGAGMATCAGCATTTGTGGGTTCGATTACAGGCTCAAAAGGGCCAGAAACAAAGACCTTTYTTCTGAAACTCGTCAGTCTATTCTTGTTCTGMGAAATKAAGGCTATTCCATGCGAGAWATTGCCAAGAAACTGAAGATCTSGTACAACGMTGTGTACTAYTTCCTTCACAGARCAGTGCAAACTGGCYCTAACCAGAATAGAAAGAGGAGTGGGAGGCCCCGGTGCACAACTGAGCAAGAGGACAAGTACATTAGAGTGTCTAGTTTGAGAAACAGATGCCTCACAAGTCCTCAACTGGCAGCTTCATKAAATAGTACYCGCAAAACTCCAGTCTCAACGTCAACAGTGAAGATGTGACTCCGGGATGCTGGCCTTCTAGGCAGAGTTGCAAAGAAAAAGCCATATCTCAGACTGGCCAATAAAAAGAAAAGATTAAGATGGGCAAAAGAACACAGACACTGGACAGAGGTACACTGTGATTAACTCTTACTGTATATGACTGTCCACAAAGAGTGCCAACGCATCACTTCACATCAGGGCTCTGTTCTTGTATGACACGATGGAAGGCCGGGGTAATGTGTGAAAGAAATCCACACAGAGAATGATATGTCAAAAACGCTGATCGATTTCAATACTATAACAAATATGATATAAAACACATGATTATTATGCCAGTCAGGTCCTGCTGTTAAGGTATTTAAAGGTTGGTCAGGGTTGAGGTGGTGATATAGCCTGAGACCATACTGCATCCACGTGGCAGAAAGGAGATTAAAACATAATGTGCGGGGGTGCGTGGTGTTGTGTGTTGTGTGTGTGGTGTGTGGTGCTAGGGTGTGTGTGTGCTGTACTGGGGTGATGTGTGCTGTTGTGTGTGTGGGGCGCAACGCGTGGGTCGGGCAGGCAGGCCAGGCTATCGGGGGAGGGAATGTGGTGCGTTTAATATGGTAATGGACTTTCAGAGCGGCTCCAGCAGCACAGAAAAGGGAGAGAGATAGAAAGGGAAAGAGAAGACAGAACAGGGAGAGAGATCAGCAAAGGGAGAGAGCACAGAACAGGGGATGAGAGATAGACAAGCAGAGAGGAAATTATCGAGAGGGACGAGAGATAGAAACGGGATTTCAAAGAGAGAGAGAGACGCAATAGAGAAATAGAGACGCAGAGAGGCGACGCAGAGGGACAGGAAAGGAAGAGAGAGAGAGGGAGAGAGCATTGAAAGGGAGAGAGAGAGAAACGGGATAAGAGAGAGAGAGAAATAGCCAAAAATAGAGAAGACTGAGAGTGAGAGAGAGACAGAAAGGCGAAGAGAGAGGAGCAGAATGTGAAGCCGGAGAGAGATTAGAGAAATGGCTAGAGAGAGAGAGAAAGAGCAGACAGCAGCGAGAGAGAGTAAAGGAGAGAGAGCAGGAGAGAGTGTGAGGGAGAAACGAGCAAAAAGAGATGAGGGAAACGAGAGGAGAATTGAGAGAAGCAAGAAGAAGATTATAAAGGAGGAAGATGAGAAGGAGAGAGAGAAAGGAAAAAGAGCAGAACTGAGAGAAATAGAGGCATAGAGAGAGGAGAGAGACAGAAAGGGAGAGAGATAGAAAGAGAGAGAGACGGAGAGAGATATGAAAGGACGGAGAGAGAGCAAGACGAGAGAGGAGGAGAGAACAGAAAGGGGCGCGAGAGAAGAGACAGGCGAATAGACGAAGGGATGAAGAGCTAGTTGATGCAGTCCTATGGTTCTTCAATCTCTCTCTG
>NW_019942790.1:208614-225789 GCF_002910315.2 Salvelinus sp. IW2-2015 | reverse complement strand
CTATACACAACAAGTTATACAACACCACTCATCTCCACCCCTCACTTCCTTCTTTCTGTCTTCCAGGAAAAAAATGTGTTGAGAATCATGTCTTTGTGGGTTTGCTGATATTTGCTGTACTAATGCTGTGAGAGAGGAAACAGCAAAAGGGCTGTTCAATTGATGGCACCAGGGATAAGCGAGGCTATAGATAACGTGCTATAAGGACACGAGGAGACAAAAGAACACAGTGGACTCAGAGGGTGATTAGTAGACCAGAGAGAAGGCTGTGAGCAGACTTCATTRGGTTTGTTACGATCCTACTGTACCTGCAGCAGCTACTCTTCCTGGGTGGGTCCACATAAAACTTACAAAAACGTGACAATTGTACAGAACAGTAATAGACAAGAGCAACATAAGATATTACATTAAATAAATACAAATATTTTTAAAATAAAATACGAGTTATATATATATATTTACACACGATTCATATGTACAGAAGAGCATCCCACGATGACACGGCTTTATACATGAATGAGCGACGCATTAAATCTGTTTTTGGTTTGGGTGCCGTGAAGAAACCGATAGTGGTGTGTCTGGTGGGGTATGTATGTCTGTTTGAAGTGTATGCTAATATATTACACAAGTGGTTAGGCGATTTTCAACACACACGTCTCTTAAAAAAAGACTTGTAGAGAAGTATTCCGTTTCTCCTCAACCGTGAAAGAATATCATGCATGTCATTGATGTTAGTTCTGCGTGTGCAGTTAAGGGCAAGGCGTGCTGCTCTGTTTTGAGCCAGCTGCAGGTTTCCTGGTTCTTTCTTTGCTGCACTTGACCACATTATCGGACAGTAATCGAAGGCGGGAGCCTGAACAACTAGTACAGTTGATCTTTGTGCCTAAAACACAGATCTTTTATTTTTTATAACAGACATACCTTTCCCCATCTTTAGAAYAACTTTCTCAATATGACTTGATAACTGACCATCCGATGTTACTCCTAGGAGCTCAGCTTCTTCAATGGACACACCCTTTATACAAAGGCTAAATATAAACTAAATATATATAAACTAAATATAAATATATATAAACTAAATATAACCTAATTATAAATATATATAAACTAAATATAAACTAAATATAAATATATATAAACTAAATATAAAGGCTAAATTTAAACCTATATTTTATCAGGGAGTCATACTGAGACCAAGGTCTGTTGCAGATGAGCCCTGAATAAGTAAATGACAGAAAAAACAAATACAAAATGCAAGCAGAAAGAATACATGGTCGTAGCAAAACAATCACATTCATCAGTAATACGATCCTCAACCAGCTTTCTGAATTGACCTGGAGACACCAGAACATCACATTCATCAGTAATACGATCCTCAACCAGCTTTCTGAATTGACCTGGAGACACCAGAACATCACAATCATCAGTAATACGATCCTCATTCAGCTTTTCTGAATTGACCTACCAGAACATCACATTCATCAGTAATACGATCCTCAATCAGCTTTCTGAATTGACCTAGACACCAGAACATCACAATCATCAGTAATACGATCCTCATTCAGCTTTCTGAATTGACCTAGAGAAACCAGAACATCACAATCATCAGTAATACGATCCTCATTCAGCTTTCTGAATTGACCTGGAGATACCAGAACATCACATTCATCAGTAATGCGGTCCTCAATCAGCCTTCCGAATTGATCTAGAGAAACCAGAACTTCAAATTTAAGAATATTTTGAAGATTGTTCCTGAAATAAGATGCAAGAAAACTAAAAGCTGATTTACCTAACTCAGTAGAGAACAAAGACATTTGCAGAGTTAACCATCCCTGAGACCAGCAGTATGCTTAGGGTCATCGTCCTGCTGGAAGGTGAACCTCCGTCCCAGTCTCCCCGTCCCAGTCTCTGGAAGACTGGAACAGGTTTCCCTCGAGAATTTCCCTGTATTTAGCGTCAATTCTGACAAGTTTCCCAGTCCCTGCCAATGAAAAATTGTGTTCTCGGAGGGATGAGAGGTGTTGGGTTTGCGCCAAACATAGTGTTTTCCTTGATGGCTAAAAAGCTACATGTTAGTCTCATCTGACCAGAGTACCTTCTTCCATATGTTTGGGGAGTCTCCCACATGCCTTTTTGCGAACACCAAATGTTATTTTTTCTTTAAGCAATGGCTTTTTTATGGTCGCTCTTCCGTAAAGCCCATCGCTATGGAGTGTATGGCTTAAAGTGGTTCTATGGACAGATACTCCAATCTTCGCTGTAGAGCTTTGCAGCTCTTTCAGGGTTATCTTTGGTCTCTTTGTTGCCTCTCTGATTAATGCCATCCTTGCCTGGTCTGTGAGTTTTGGTGAGAAGCCCTCTCTTGGCAGGTTTGTTGTGGTGCCATATTCTTTCAAATTTTTAATAATGGATTTAATGGTGCTCCGTGGGATGTTCAAAGTTTCAGATATTTTTTTATAACCCAACCCTGATCTGTACATCTCCTGACCTGTTTGGAGAGCTCCTTGGTCTTCATGGTGCCACTTGCTTGGTGATGCCCCTTGCTCAGTGGTGTTGCAGACTCTGGGGCCTGTCAGATCTGTTGTACTGTATATATACTTAGATCATGTGACACTTAGATTGCACACAGGTGGACTTTATTTAACTAATTGTGTGACTTCTGAAGGTAATTGGTTGCACCAGATCTTATTTAGGGGCTTCATAGCAAAGGGGGTGAATACATTCGCACACACCACTTTTCCATAAACATTTTCTTTAACATTTTTTGAAACAAGTAATTTTTCACTTCCTTTCACTTCACCAATTTTTACTATTTTGTGTTTGTCCATTACATGAAATCCAAATAAAAATCTATTTAAATTACAGGTTRTAATGCAACCAAGTAGGAAAAACACCAAGGGGGGTGAATACTTTTGCAAGGCAATGTACATGGGCCGCCTTCCAAACCTTGCGGATAATACCAGATATAATCGTCAGGTTAAACATATGGATTAATGATTCAACCAATCAGGGCTGCAGCAAATAAATCTGTAATCTGGTTTATGGACACATCTACAACCAGGAGCTTGGGAACAGAACTATTTAAAGATTGGGACTCCATGAAATTAGATTTAACATGGCCACTTCTCCCCCTTTCTGTAATCTGTTACATCTAAATATATTATCATGATTTATTTTATCAGAGATAGAGCCATTTAACCATGTTTCGAGAGAACCAGAATGTCGGGACATGAGTCCTGTACCCAAATGTCAATCGTGTCTTTAAAAAAAAAAATCTGACTTTGCATATTTAGGTACATTAGCTTAAGCCCCCAACGACATTTAAAGTCAGAGGTGTTATTCAAATCATTCCCATCAGAGCTAACACGCAGAGGGTCATCTGCAGCTATTTGTTGAGGGAGCTGAGACTTTACCAAGGTCCCCGGCCAACCATGTGAGAGCAGAGCAGACTGAACATTTGACAGACCTCCCTCAAGTTGCTGGATGCTGGGGCGAGAACTGGAAGAGCAGTGTTGGCAGAGCTCAGTCCACCCGGATGAAGCTCCCACCAAAGGAGTGGAGCTTCTACAGGGGAGCAGAGTGGCTGCCAATGCTCCGTTCTGGTTGTGTACAGGAGGGCCTTGGTGGTGGCTCCGGCCAAGTGTTGGATACTAAGTCGCCTATGGTGAGGGCCCCCGAGGTATCGGCCCATGGCTTTCCTTGGGATGAGGAGTAAGGACGGTAAACCAAAACAATAAGCTGGAAGGGTAGGTTGTGGGGGGAATTGAGGAGGGTGGTGTGAAGGCCAGTGTGACTGAGGAAGCTCCCAAACTTCAGCATATGAGGGCTGAGGAATTTGAATGATACATGGTGTGGACTGACTGATCATCTGGATGCACTACCTCAACGTGTTTTCTTATGAGTTCTGGGGTAGTGGTCGGGGCTGTGTAGAGCTGGGCCTGAGTTCTGCCAAGCCCTGGAGTAGTGGTCGGCTGCTGTGTAGAGTGCTGGGCTCGATGTTTCTGCAGTTACCCACTAAGGGTACGTGGTCGGGGCTGTGCTAGAGCTGGCGCTTGAGTTCTGTCAGCAATCCTAAGGGTAGTGGTCGGGGGCGTGTGGTAGAGGCTGGGCTGAGTTCTTAGCCAGACCCTAGGGTAGTGGTCGGCAGGCTGCTGTAGAGGCTGGGGCCTGAGTTCTGCCAGACCTCAGTTGTGCTAGTTTGGTCGGGGCTGTGTAGAGCTGGCTGAGTTCTGCGCATATGTACCCGTAGGTGTGATTCGGTTGGGTGCGTGTAAGAGCTGGGCTGAAGTTCTGCCAGACCCTAGGGGTACGTGGAGTCCGGGGGCTGTGTAGAGCGCGGTGGATTCTGCAGACCTAGGGCTAGTGAGTCGTGGGCTGTGAGTCACGAGCTATGGGCTGAGTTCTGCCCGACCATGGCTAGGACTGAGCGTGGGATGGGCTGTGTAGAGCTAGGGTCTTGAGTTTATTGGGCCTGTCTGGTAGAGCTCGGGGGGGGTGGGAGGGTGGGGGGGGGGGGGGGGGGGGGGGGGGGAGGGGGCTGGTGATGGGCCGAGGTCTGGGTTGTGCTCTGCTCGGCTGTGCATGGGTCGGTAGTAGTGCTCCTGCTGTGGATGGTCGGGGTCTAGTAAAGCTCTGCCTGGATGGGCCAGGTCTGGTTGTGCTTTCTCTGCTGTGATGGGTCAGGTCTAGTAGTGCTCTGCTGTCATAGGCCGGGTCTGTTACCTGTGCTTGTGGGGGCCGGGTCTGGTAGACCCTGTGCTGAGGCGGGGCGGGTCTGGTAGAGGTGGTGCGGAGGCAGGCCGGGTCTGGTAGAGCTGTGCTGAAGGCTGGGCGCGTGGCTCGGTCTGGTAGAGCTGGCTGAGGCTGGGCCTGGTCTGGGTCTGGGTAGAGGCTGGTCTGAGGCTGGCCTGGTCCTGGTCGTAAGAGCTGTGCTGAGGCTGGCCTGGCGGTCTGGTAGAGCTGTGCTGAGGCTGGCCTGGTCTGGTCTGGTAGAGCTGTGCTGAGGCGTTGGCCTGGTCTGGTAGAGCTGTCCTGAGCTGCCTGGTCTGGCTGGTAGAAGCTGTGCTGGAGCTGGCCTGGTCCTGGTCTGGTAGAGCTGTGCTGAGGCTGGCCTGGTCTGGTCTGGTAGAGCTGTGGCTGAGGCTGCCTGGGTCTGGTGAGCTGTGCTGAGGCTGGCCTAGTCTGGTAGCATGGGAAGGAGGTTTTAGGGGGAATTGAAGAGGGGGGTCTGGGAGCAGACTGGCCAGCGATGCTCCAACTTCTGCGTGGGGCCTCTTTTACTCTGTACGGCTTTGGGGCATACTCCATTGTATCTGGCATGCAGTTCCTGGGAGAGAAGTGGTGGGAAGGGTAGGTTGGGTGGGGCAGTGGTTCCCTGGGTGTTCTCCATTTCTTTTGTGGGACAAGCCACTGAATCCCAGGTCTAAAAGAGTGTGTTGGATTTGGTCCAAGGAGTTCGTTGATTTGTCTCAGGGTGTTCCGTTTTGATTTGTCTCAGGGTGTTCGTTTGATTTGTCCTCAGGGTGTTCGTTTATTTGTCTCAGGGTATCAAGTTTATGATTTGTCTCAGGTGTTTCGTTGATTTGTCTCAGGTTAGACTCCATCATGTTGGTATTGTAGGAGAGTAGTGTCCCAGCATTAGACTCATCATGTTGGTATTGCAGAGAGTGTGTGTGCCCAGCATTAGACTCATCATGTTGGTATTGTGAGAGCTGTGTGCCAGCATTAGGCACATCATGTTGGTATTGTAGAGAGTTGTGTGCCCAGCATTAGGACCATCATGTTAGTATTGTAGAGAGTGTGTGCCCAGCATTAGACTCATCATGTTGGTATTGTAGAGAGTTGTGGTGCCAGCATTAGGAATCATGTTGTATTGTAGAGAGTGTGTGCCCAGCATTAGACCTATCATGTTTGGTATTGTAGAGAGTGTGTGCCCAGCATTAGGACCATCATGTATCTGGGGTATTGTAGAGAGCGTGTGTGCCCAGCATTAGGACCATCATGTTAGTATTGGTAAGAGAGCTTCATCGTTTTGTCATTGATGCATCATGTCTTGTCCCTGTGCCTTCCCTCTGCTGGTCTTATTAGGTTTTGTCCCTCTTTCTATCCTCTCTCTCCCCCACTCCTCTTCCCCTTCCTCGCCTCGTCTCTCTCTATCGATTCCGTTCCTGTCCACCCAGCTAGTTTCTCACTTCCTCGCCTAACTACCTCTTTACTCTTTCACACACCTGTCCGCCCTATTTTGCCCTCTGATAGAAGTCCCTAATTTCTCCCTCTGTCTTCTCCGCTATCTGTCCTGGTCGGATCTTGATTGATGTATGCTTGTGTCTGGTGTCCTTGTTCCCCTGTCGTGTTTTTTTGCTTCCTTCAGTGCTGCGGTGTGAGAGGTTCTATGTCAGCTACGGGCCTGTGCCTTCCTGAAGCGACCTGCACGTCTGTGGTTCGCGTTCCAGTCTGTTCCATCTCTACTGACCGAGAGGATTACATTTTCCTGTTTTTGGGATTAACCTAATGATATTATCCAGGAGTTTTCTGTTGTTGTTAAACCTGGATAAAGAACTTTGTTTCTATAAGTCGCTTTTTGGGTCTCATTCACACCAAGCTTTAACAGAAAGAGAATCCGACCAAGAATGGCGACCCAGGCGACTAACGGATTCTCGCAACACTGCCCGTCGAGATCCAGGGAGCAATGCTCGGCAGACACGACAGGAATTGTCCTGCTGCTCGTCATGCCGTTGAAACCTGGGCCGCTTCACGTCTCCGATTCTCCTCAGGACAGTTTCGAGAGTCTTCGTACTCGTGCAAACCAGCTACTCCTGGGTCTTCCGAGTCTCCGCGAAACCTTAGGGGAATAACCACATGTTACTCGGGCAGGCCCACTGAGGTGGTCGCTCCTTTCGTCACCCAGTGTGTATTGTGTTCTCTCTCCAGCCCAAACACATACTCAAGAGAGAGAGCTCGGATTCCGCTTAACGTACATATCACTTTACTGGTCGGGCTCGGGGAGGGCAACAGGACTAAGAGGAGGCTGAGTGTTCTACGTTTTCAGCCAACTTAAAGAGGAGTGATACGGGTTTTTTGATCGTTCAGTTTTGGAAGGAGGCTTCCCAGGGCCCTGGCTTCCCTATGTCAAGGTGGATCGATCCATAACGTTCTCTATAGAGTTTCGCACTCTTGCTGCATCCAGTACTGGAACGAGCCGGCGTTCTGCTCGCTCGTTTTCTGGAGGGGACTCCACGCTGAGGTTAAGGATGAGATTCTCTCCGCGGAGGTTTCCTTCCAGTGGGCCGTGGACTTGTCTTTGATGCACTCGCCATCCGCATGAGAACCGACGGGTAATGCTCGTCACCGAGCTCGTGAAGGAGAGGCTCTGCGTTAACGGTGCTTTCCCCTCTCCCGCATCTCAAACCATCTCCTCCCACCGGCTCAGAGACTGAGCCCCATGCAGCTGGGAGTATTCGCATTCTCGACTAAGGCAGAGGAACGGGAGAAATCACCAAACCGCCCCTTTGGCCTCTATTGCGCGTCTGCTTGGACATTTGTCAATGTCCATGTCCAGTAAAAGCCCAGCAGCTCATCAAGTAAAGCGGAGGGCTACTGGTAGCGCTACTACTCCAGGTCTCCATAAGATCCACTGTACTACCTTGTCGGTCCATACTACGCTGGACGGTTCGGCTGCTTCTGCAGTGGCCCTTGATAGACTCTGGGGCTGAGGGTTGTTTATGGACGAAGCATCGGGCTGGAAGCATGACATTCCTCTCAGACAGTATAGGAAGCGCCACGCCACATGTTCGCCTTTAGATGGAAGTCTTCTCCCAGTATCAGAGTTGAGACACTACCTTTAAACCCTCCACATTAAATCTGGTAACCACAGTGAGACATTTCCTTTTTGATTTTCGTGTCACCTTTTAACACATTTGTTTTTGGGGTCATCCGCTGGCTAGTATGTCATAATCCTTCATATAATTGGTCTAGTAATTCTATCTATCCTGCCAACGTTTCTTGTCAATGTGAAAGTTGTTTACTGTCTGCTATCCCTCTGTATTCTTCTGTCCCCTCTACTCAGGAGGAACCTGGTGATTTGACATGGAGTGCCGGAAGGAATATCAGATCTGCGCACGGTCTTCAGTCCGGTCCAGAGCACAACTCTCTTCCTCCTCACCGGTCGTATGATTGTCTGTAATTGATTCCTTCGGGGACCAACTCCCCCTGGGGTAGACTATACTCTCTGTCGGGCTCCCGAACGTAAGGCTCTCGAGGATTATCTGTCTTTTCTCTCGATCGCCCGGTACCTCTCGGGTGCCTTCTTCCTCTCCCGCCGGAGCGGGGTTTTTTTTTGTTAAGAAGAAGGACGCGTACTCTGCGCCCTTCTGCGTGTGGATGTATCGAGGCCTGATGACATAACGCGTTAAGAATCGTTATCCGCTTCCCCTTATGGTCGTCCAGCCTTCGAGATTCTTGGCAGGGAGCCAGGTTCTTTAGCTAAGTTGGACCTTCGTACCATTACCATCTGTGCGCATCAGAGAGGGGATAAACCGAAGTTGGAAAACGGCGTTTAACACATCCGTTAGGGCCATTTTGGAATACGGGTTCTGCCGTTCGGTCTGCGCTAATGCTCAGCTGTCTTTCAGGCATTAGTTTAATGACTGTACTGAGAGCACATGCTGAACATCTTTGTTTTCGTTTATCCTTGACGAATATCCTGATTTTTTCCACCTGTTCAACTCGTGATTCATGTTCAGCACGTTCGACGTGTACTCCCGCCCTTTTAGAGAATTGTCTCTACGTTGAAGGCTGAGAAGTGCGCTTTTCAGGTCTCCCTCTGTCACATTTCCTCGGTTTCTGTTTTATTTTCCGCTGTTAAGCTTCCAAGATGGATCCGCTAAGGTCCAGGCTGTCAGCGATTGGCCCGTCCCTAAGTCACGTGTCGCATTGCGCGCTTTTCTTCGGTTTCGCTAATTCTCATCGGCGTTTTCATTTCGTAATTCGGTCAAGTGGACTGCCCCTCTCACAGCTCTGACTTCTGTCAAGACTTGCTTTTAAGTTCCGTTCCGACCAGGGAGCTTTTGATCTCCTCAAGAAGCGTTTTAACTTCCGCTCCTATCCTTGTTACTCTGACGTCACTAAACAATTCATTGTTCATGGTTGACGCTTCAGAGGTGGGCGTGGGGACCATTCTGTCTCAGCGCTTCCATTCTGACGATAAGGTCCATCCTCGCCTTACTTTTCTCATCCCTGTCACGCCATCGGACCGCAACTATGATGTGGGTAACCCGCGAACTGCTCGCCATCCGCTGGTAGCATAGGCGAATGGCGACAGTAGGTTGGAGGGTGGCGACCTCCCTTTTGTCGTTTGGACGACCAATAAGAACCTTGAGTAACATCCGTTCTGCCAAACGACTTAATGCACGTCAAGCTCGTTGGGCGTTGTTTTTCGCTGTCGTTCGAGTTTTCCGTGATTCTCTTATCGCCCGGAAATAGAGCACCAAAGCCTGATGCTTATCCCGTCTCTTTAGTTTTATCTGTGGGCTTCTACCGACCCCGAGGGCGATTTCTCCCTGAAAGGGCGTGTTGTCGGTTGACTGTCTGGGGAATTGAGAGACAGGTAAAGCAAGCACTCACTCACACTGCGTCGCCGCGCGCTTGTCCTAAGTAACCTTCTGTTCGTTCCTGTCTCTACTCGTCTGGCTGTTCTTTCAGTGGGCTACATCTGCCAAGTTACCTGGCCAACCCGGCGTTCGGGGTACGCTTGCTTCTATTCGCCAGCGGTTTTGGTGGCTACTCAGGAGCGTGACACGCGCCGTTTCGTGGCTGCTTGTTCGGACTGCGCGCAGACTAAGTCAGGTAACTCTCCTCCTTGCCGGTCGCGTCTCAGACCGCTTCCATCTCCTTCGCCCTGTCTCACACTGCCTTAGACTTTATTACCGCTCTGCCTTTCGTCTGCGGGGAAGACTGTGATTCTACGTTATCGATAGGTTCTCTACAGGCGCACATTTCATTCCCCTCGCTAAGCTTCCTTCCGCTAAGGAGACGGCAAACAAATCATCATTGAGAATGTGTTCAGAATTCATGGTCTCCCGTTAGACGCCGTTTTCAGACAGAGGCCCGCAATTCACGTCACAGTTTGGAGGCGAGTTTTGTCGTTTGATTGTGCTTCTGTCAGTCTCTTCTTACCGGGTTTCATTCCCCAGTCTAAACGGTCAAGAGCAAGGGCCAATCAGTCGAATTGGTCGCATATTACGACAGCCTTTCGTTCGAAACCCTGCGTCTTGGGCAGAACAGCTCCCCTGGGCAGAAGTACGCTCACAACTCGCTTCCTTTCGTCTGACTACCGCGGCTATCTCCGTTTTCAGAGTAGTTCTTGGGTACCAGCCTCCTTTCTGTTCTCGCTCCGCCTCGACGAGTCCAGCGCTTCCCTCCGCTCAGGCCTTTTGGTCCAACGATTGCTGAGCGCCATCGGAGGAGGGTCAGGTCTGCACTTTGCCGTTACGGGCGCAGACTGTGAGGCCTCATTCCGTAGGATCAGAGTCCTAGCGTATTTCGCGGTCAGAGAGTGTGGCTTTCACTCAGTAACCTTCCCCTTACGACAGCTTCTCGCAAGTTGACTCCGCGGTTCATTGGTCCGTTCCGTGTCTCTCAGGTCGTCAATCCTGTCGCTGTACGACTGCTTCTTCCGCGACATCTCTCGTCGCGTCCACCCTGTCTTCCATGTCTCCTGTGGTAAGCCTTTTCTTCGCGCCCCCGTTCGTCTTCCCTCCCCCCCCCTGCCCCGTCCTTGTCGAGGGCGCCTATTTCAAGGTACGGAAGATCATGACTGCGTTCTGGGCGTGGTCACGTACTTGATTGGGAGGGTTACGGTCCTGAGGAGAGGAGTTGGTTCCATCTCGGCGTGCTGACCGTTCGTTGATTGATGATTTCCTTCGTTGCCGCCAGGGTTCCTCCTCGAGTGCGCCAGGAGCCGCTCGGTGAGTGGGGGTACTTTCTGTTTTGTCATTGATCATCATGTCTTGTCCTGTGCTTCCCTCTGCTTCTTATTAGGTTCTTTCCCTCTTTCTATCCCTCTCTCACCCCCTCCCTCTTCCCTCTCCGCTCTCTCTCTCTATCGTTCCGTTCCTGCTCCCAGCTGTTTCTCATTCTCCTAACTACCTCATTTTACTCTTTCAACACCTGTCCCCTATTTTGCCCTCTGATTAGAGTCCCTATTTCTCCCTCTGTCTTCCCGCTTCTGTCCTTGTCGGATTCTTGTTTGATGTTTGCTGTTTGTGTCCTTGTCCGCCCTGTCGTGTTTTTGCCTTCTTCAGATGCTGCTTGTGAGCAGGTTGTCTATGTACAGCTACGGCCTTGCCTCCTGAAGCGACCTGCAGTCTGTGGTCGCGTCTCCAGTCGTTCCTCTCTACTGACGAGAGGATTTCAGTTTCCTGTTTTGGATTAACCTATGATATTATCCAGGAGTTTTCTTTGTTTGTTTAAGACTGGAATAAAAGACTCTGTTCTATTAAGTCGCTTTTGGGTCCTCATTCACCAGCATAACAAGAGCTGTGTGCCCTACATTAGACTCATCATGTTGGTATTGTAGAGAGCTGTGTGCCCAGCATTAGGACCATCATGTTAGTATTGTAGAGAGTTGTGTGCCCTACATTAGACTCATCATGTTGGTATTGTAGAGAGCTGTGTGTCCAGCATTAGGACCATCATGTTGGTATTGTAGAGAGCTGTGTACCCAGCATTAGACTCATCATGTTGGTATTGTAGAGAGCTGTGTGCCCTCAGAGTCTCTGGGAATTATCTCAGCAACTACCTTTGTTATTTATTTTTTCAACACTCACAGTTGACCAGGGCAGCTTTATTAGAGCAGACACTTGAATAACTGACTTGTTGTAAAGGTGGATTTCTTGATTCTTTTTTTTTTAACCTTTTTAACTATTATTTTTTTACCTTTCAGTAACTGAACTATTTATTAATCGTCAAAGCAAATCTCTCATAAAGCAATAGGTTTAACCAAGGATCGAAATATTACAGTGTAACTTTAGAGTATTTTATTTGTTTTATAGCCTATACTACTAACATGATGTTCCTCTCTCACTCAGCAATGGGTTAACAAAGGAGGGAATGTCTACAATAGGAACTCCAAGGACTGAAGCTTAGACACGTCTACTGTAAACCCCCTAAACCTCCAGTAAATCTGTGTGATGACTCATTCAGCCAGTAAACGGTCCTGATCTGAACAATACTCCCTGTGGATCAACAGTAGTGTTGATTGACAGCACAGGCAGTATTTCCAAGTAATTTAGAGACACATTGAAACTGGTAACAGGTACATTGTTTTTTTTATATCCCAAATGGTGCCCTATTCCGTTTACAGTGCACTACTTTTTTCCCCAGAGCCCTATGGGGCTTATCAAAAGTAGTGCACTAAGTAGGGAATAGGGTGCCATTTGGCACTGACATTTTGATATAACAGGTTTAACTTTCTGTGTGGTCTTGGAGCCAGAGTAAATTGTTGCCATTTCCAGATAAGGGCAAGTATAATTGCAATAACAATCACACACTGTCACGCAGTTACAATAAATCAATGTTGTTGATGTTTTAAAATTGTATTTTAACGAGCTGCTGGCCAGCAGATCGATGGACTGGGCTGTAGGCGGAAGCACATGTTACACTTTAGATCATAACAATTGTATGGCCTCGACAGCGACAGATAAATATGGGACGTTATCCACCCTATTCACTTACGTAGTGCCGTATTTCAGTCCATCAAGTGCACTATATAGTTAACAGGGTGCTTTTTGGGACACTCTGAAATATGGATGGTTTTGTTGAAGGAAGATACATTAGGAAGACGAGCAGGAATCTTTGTCTCTCTGATTATCTAATGTAAAGTACCAACTGGGTTGTTCGAGCCCTGAATTGGCCCTGATTGGCTGACAGCCGTGTTATATCAGACCGTATACCACGGGTATGACAAAACATTTATTTTTACTGCTCTAATTACGTCGGTAACCAGTTTATAATAGCAATAAGGCACCTCAGGGGGTTTGTGGTATACGGCCAATATACCACGGCTAAGATCTGTATCCAGTCACTCCGTGTTGCGTCGTGGAAGGAACAGCCCTTAGCCGTGGTATATTGGCCATATACCACACACTCTCGGGCCTTATTGCTTAATTATTATCCATTATCTTTTGCTGTGTGTGTGTGTGTGGCATGCTTATGAATCATTGCTTTGCTACTATAGGCAGGCTGAGACTTCAGTATTGGCTTGGCCAATCAATGGAGGCCAACTTCACTGTAATTAGTAGTTAATTAATTTGGACCAATTGGGAGCTTGTTAAACTGTGKTAACGATCCGACGGACCGCGGTCTTCTACAGGGACAGCCAAATGAAAAAATGGTCTGACAGGGCAGTTTGTGCAAATGCCAGACGGTTTGTTCTGTGGGCTGGTTTCAGTTGGGGGGGGGGCTTTGCGAAGAATGATCATTATTTGGCTAAAAGTTTAAATGTGGGTGGGTTTAGGGGCCTCAAGGAAAAATATGGGCCAGTGTGTTAGAAATGCTTGGGGCAATTTCTGATCCCAGTCCGCCCCTGGCTGGAACAGTGTAGTACCGCCAAGCACTCTAGCCTAGTAATCTCCCACTGAACACACACAAGTGTGTTTCCCTTGTTCTTATCCTAACCAGACATCACCTCTATAGTCTATATGTAGGTGTGCTTCCCTGCTTCCTAGGGCCAGACATCACCTCTATAGTCTATATGTAGGTGTGCTTCCCTGCTTCCTAGTGCCAGACATCATCTTAGGCAGGGTTGCCTAGGTTACTTTCTAAATGTAAGATGTTACAGTTACTAGTTACCTGTCCAGAATTGTAATCAGTAACGTAACTTTTGGATTTCCCAAACTCAGTAATGTAATCTGATTACATTTAGTTACTTTTAGATTACATTCCCTTAAGAGGCATTAGAAGAAGACAAAAATGTATGTTACCAACTGAACAACATCTATTACAGGATAAATCAATGTTAAAGTTTACATAGCTGGACAAATATGGATGTTACATTTTACTTTATGGGTTGTTATATAGGCTTCTTCTAATCCATCGTTTTCTACTACATATAATAATACCATTAAATAATATCTTCACATTAAAAACCAAAGTCTAACAGAATTCCAGTCATTCCAATAAATGTTATATCCTGATCTTCAAGAATAGATTTAAATATGGAAGTATAGATTAGCCAATATTGATTTACCTGAGCATGACCCCAAAACTAAGGACTTATTACCAGCTCTACTCTGTTGTTTATGATTGTGTTGTAATGGAGGATTGATTGAGCTCATTGATTCAGTTGAAAATAAATGCTGGCTCATGGAATGGCTTTGAGCACACTGAAAAGTGCTGTTTACATGTGGAAAATGAATGTCATCTGCTGTATTTGCTATTGCTTTGTTTACCTTTTGTTGGTGACACTTTGATATCTTGATAATGTGCAGCTGTTTAAAGGGCAAATCCACAGATGATACAACAACAAAACGGCCGCCCCGTCTCTGTTTTGGTAAAAAGCTGAGGGATGGGGACTGGAGAAATGTAACCACTCTCAGATTAATAGACAGAACTATGGATGCAAGGACTGACCATCCATGATATCAACATTATAGTTTTAACCATGTTATGAGGATATACAGTGTTTGTTTACATTTACAATGTTTACAAACACTGACAAAACACAAGCTTACATTTTGGGATCTGACTTCCTAGTGCCAGACATCACCTTCTATAGTCTATTATGTAGGTGTGTGTTCCCTGCTTCCTAGTGCCAGACATCACCTCTATAGTCTATATGTAGGTGTGCTTCCCTGCTTCCTATGCCAGACATCACTCTATAGTCTATATGTAGGTGTGCTTCCCTGCTTCCTAGGGCCAGACATCACCTCTAAGGCTATATGTGTGTGCTTCCCTGCTTCCTAGGGCCAGACATCACTCTAAGCTATATGTACTATTGTATGCTTCCCTGCTTCCTAGGCCAGACATCACCTCTAAGCTATATGTCGCTGTGCTGAGCTTTCCCTGCTTCCTAGTGCCAGCCAGAAGAAGCAGAACCAACAGGCTCTCTGGTCTGGTACCCAGTCTGATCTGGCCTCGTGTGTCCAGTGAAGAGAGCAGAACCAACAGGCTCTCTGGTCTGGTAACCAGTCTCATCTGGCCTCGTGTGTCCAGTGAAGAGCAGAACCAACAGGCTCTCTGGTCTGGTAACCAGTCTGATCTGGCCTCGTGTGCCAGTGAAGAGAGCAGAACCAACAGGCTCTCTGGTCTGGTAACCAGTCTGATCTGGCCTCGTGTGTCCAGTGAAGAGAGCAGAACCAACAGGCTCTCTGGTCTGGTAACCAGTCTGATCTGGCCTCGTGTGTTCCAGTGAAGAACACAACCAACAGGCTCTCTGGTCTGGTAACCAGTCTGAACTGGCTCGTGTGTCCAGTGAGAGAACAAACCAACAGGCTCTCTGGTCTGAACCAGTCTGATCTGGCCTCGTGTGTCCAGTGATCCGGAACAGAACCAACAGGCTCTCTGGTCTGGTAACCAGTCTGATCTGGCCTCGTGTCCAGCGTATTCTTCTGTTCTTATTCTAAATGGAGACTGTATCTGTGTGCTTCCCTAGTGCTGCCTCAACTCTACCCTGCACCATCTGATCCCGTATAGAGAGGCCAGCTCTACGTTACACCATCTGATCCCGTATAGAGAGGCCAGCTCTACGTTACACCATCGGTTCCCTTCTAGAGAGGCCAGCTCTACGTTACACCATCGGTTCCCTTCCAGAGAGGCCAGCTCTACGTTACACCATCGATTCCTTCCAGAGAGGCCAGACCTACCCTACACCATCGATTCCTTCCAGAGAGGCCAGACCTACCCTACACCATCGATTCCTTCCTGTAGGGTAGGTCTGGCTTCTTGAAGGGAATCGATGGTGTAGGGTAGAGCTGGCCTCTCTGGAAGGGAATCGATGGTGTAGGGTAGGGTCTGGCCTCTCTGGAAGGAATCGATAGGATGAGGGTAGGTCTGGCCTCTCTGGAAGGAATTCGATGGTGTAGGGTAGGTCTGGCCTCTCTGGAAGGAATCGATGGTGTAGGGTAGGTCTGGCCTCTCTGGAAGGAATCGATGGTGTAGGGTAGGTCGCTGGCCTCTCTGGAAGGAAACGATGGTGTAGGGTAGGTCGGCCTCTCTGGAAGAATCGATGGTGTAGGGTAGGTCTGGCCTCTCTGGAAGGAATCGATGGTGTAGGGTAGCTGGCCTCTCTGGAAGGAATCGATGGTGTAGGGTAGGTCGGCCTCTCTGGAAGGAAATCGATGTGTAGGGTAGGTCTGGCCTCTCTGGAAGGAATCGATGTGTAGGGTAGGTCTGGCCTCTCTGGAAGGAATCGATGGTGTAGGGTAGGTCGGCCTCTCTGGAAGGAATCGATGGTGTGAGGGTAGGTCTGGCCTCTCTGGAAGGAATCGATGGTGTAGGGTAGGTCTGGCCTCTTGGAAGGAATCGATGGTGTAGGGTAGGTCTGGCCTCTCTGGAAGGAATCGATGGTGTAGGGTAGGTCTGGCCTCTCTGGAAGGAAATCGATGGTGTAGGGTAGGTCTGGCCTCTCTGGAAGGAATCGATGGTGTAGGGTAGGTCTGGCCTCTCTGGAAAGGAAATCGATGGTGTAGGGTAGGTCTGGCCTCTCTGGAAGGGAATCGATGGTGTAGGGTAGGTCTGGCCTCTCTTGGAAGGAATCGATGGTGTAGGGTAGGCTGGCCTTCTCTGGAGGGAATCGATGGTGTAGGGTAGAGTCTGGCTCTCTCTGGAAGGATCGATGGTGTAGGGGTAGGTCTGGCTCTCTGGAAGGGAATCGATGGTGTAGGGTAGGTCTGGCCTCTCTGGAAGGGAATCGATGGTGTAGGGTAGTCTGGTGGCCTCTCTGGAGGGAATCG
Organism: Salvelinus sp. IW2-2015; assembly: GCF_002910315.2. Lineage (NCBI taxonomy): Eukaryota > Metazoa > Chordata > Actinopteri > Salmoniformes > Salmonidae > Salvelinus > Salvelinus sp. IW2-2015. Next base: position 208,840 of record NW_019942790.1, on the reverse strand, counting down.
ATGGTGTAGGGTAGGATTCTGGCCGTCTCGATGGGCAATCGATGGTGTAGGTTAAGGTTGGCTCTCGATGGATCGATAGTGTAGGGTAGGTCTGGCCTCTCTGGGAAGGAATCGATGGTGTAGTGTAGGTCCTGGCTCTCTGGAAGGAATCGAGTGGTGAGTAGGGTAGGTCTGGCGCTCTCGTGGGAAAGGAAATGCGATGGTTGTAAGGGGTAGAGCGGCCTCT
>NW_019942790.1:202781-205808 GCF_002910315.2 Salvelinus sp. IW2-2015 | reverse complement strand
TATCAGGGTAGCCAAGTCGGGCCTCTCTGGAAGGGGAATCCGTCGATAGTTTTTTCTTTGTTTTTTTCATTTGTCATCAGCGCGAAGTAAAGGTTTGTCTGGCCATCTCTGGGAAGGAAGAATTGGATGACCCGGTATTTTTGAATGTCGGTCTCTTTTCAGGGTAGGGGTTCTGCACCCTCTGGACAGGAATCGAATGAGTGTATTTCTTGTTGTTTTCATTTTTGTTAGTAGGTAGGTCTGGCTCTCCTGAAGAGGAATCGAATGGTTGTAGGAGGAGGTAGGTCTGGCCCTCTCGTGGAAGGCAATCGATGGTTGGTTAGGGTAGGTCTGGCCTCTCTGGGGAATCGATGGTGTAGGGTAGGTCTGGCCTCTCTAGGAAGGAATCGATGTAGTGTTAGGGGTAGGTCTCGTGCCTCTCTGTGGAAGGAATCGATGGTGGTAGGCTGGTGGTTAAATATAGGAGTAGGTCTGGCCTCTCTGGAAGGATCGATGGTGTTAGGTGGTGGTCTGGCCTCTCTGGAAGGAATCGATGGTGTAGGGTAGGTCTGGCTCTCTGAAGGATCTGATGTGTAGGGTAGGTCTGGCCTCTCTGGAAGAATCGATGGTGTAGGGTAGGTCTGCCTCTCTTGGAAGGAATCGATGTTGTATAGGGTTAGGTCTGGCCTCTCTGAAGGAAATCGATGCGTGTAGGGTAGGTCTGGCCTCTCTGGAAGGAATCGATGGTGTAGGGTAGGTCTGGCCTCTCTGGAAGAGCGATGGTGTAGGTAGAGCTGGGCCTCTTGGAAGGAATCGATGGTGTAGGGTAGGTGCTGGCCTCTCTGGAAGGAATCGATAGTGTAGGGTAGGTCGGCCCTCTGAAGGAATCGAGGGTGCTGGTTGGATAGTCTGGGCCTCTAATCGAAGGGAAGGTCCCGCTGGAGAGATTAGAGGTAGGCTGGCCGCTCTGGAAGGAATCGATGGTGGGTAGTCGGTGGCTCTCGCTAGGGAATCGATCGAATGATGTGGTAAGTGGGTTGAAACGAGGTCGTGGCTCTCAATGTGTAGACCCGATATACGTGGTGTAGTGTGGTAAAGTCGGCGCCAACTCGGACAGGAATCGACTGGTGGGCCCTTTTCAGGGAGTTCCCGTCTGGTCCTGTGTATGGAAGAATCGATGTGTAGCGTAAAGAGCTGGCCTCTCTGGCAAGGATCGATGGTGTAGGGTAGGTCTGGCCTCTCTGGAAGGAATCGATGGTGTAGGGTAGGTCTGGCCTCTCTGGAAGGAATCGATGGTGGTGGGTCTGGTTGCTTGGGGGATGGATGGTGTCCAGGGTAGGTCTGGCCTCTCTGGAAGGGAATCGAGGTGTAGGGTAGAGCTGGCCTCTCTGGAAGGGAATCGATGGTGTAGGTGAGTCTGGCCTCTCTGGAAGGAATCGATAGTGTAGGTAGCGTCTGGCCTCTCTGGAAGGAATCGATGGTGTAGGTAGGTCTGGCCTCTCTGGAAGGAATCAGGAGGGTAGTGGCTCTCTCGATGTAGGTAGGTCTGGCCTCTCTGGAAGGAATCGATAGGTTGTAGGGTAGGTCTGGCCCTCTGGAAGGGAATCGATGGTGTAGGGGAAGGTCTGGCCTCTCTGGAAGGAATCGATGGTGTAGGGTAGGCTGGCCTCTCTGGAAGGATCGATGTGTAGGGGGGACGTAGGTCGGCCTCTCTGGAAGGAATCGATGGTGTAGGGCTAGAGGTCTGGCCTCTCTGCGAAGGGTCTACACCATCGATTCCTTCCAGAGAGGCCAGACCTACCCTACACCATCGATTCCTTCCAGAGAGGCCAGACCTACCCTACACCATCGATTCCTTCTAGAGAGGCCAGACCTACCCTACACCATCGATTCCCTTCCAGAGAGGCCAGACTTACCCTACACCATTGATTCCTTCCAGAGAGGCCAGACCTACCCTACACCATCGATTCCTTATAGAGAGGCCAGTTCTACCCTACACCATCGATTCCTTCTAGAGAGGCCCGCTCTTCCAGCTCTGGATAGTGATTTAGAGCAAAGCTTTTCCATTGGCTGTAGTGACCATAACATTGTGGCAATAATAAGGAAAGTCAAAGAATTTATAACAGATCACACAAAAAGTTCATACAAACATTTTTTCTCTTGACTGTTTAAGATTTAAAAATGGTGTGTTGGTCTGATGTGTATAAGGACGTGAATCCAAATGCAGCACTTAAAATGATTCTTGCCAAATTGTTGACAAGCCTGTTAAGAAACTAACTGTGACAACTGTTAGAGCCGCATGGGGGCGGCAGGGTAGCCTAGTGGTTAGAGCGTTGGACGTAACCGGAAGGTTGAAAGTTCGAATCCCCGAGCTGACAAGGTGCACATTTGTCGTACTGCCCCTGAACAAGGCAGTTAACCCACTGTTTCTAGGCAATGGGTCATAATATATTATTCCAGCCCAGGCACAATTTAGATTTTGGCCACTAGATGGCAGCAGTGTATGTGCAAAGTTTTAGACTGATCCAAAGAACCATTTTATTTCTGTTAAAAATGTTGTATCAAGACTGCCCAAATGTGACTAATTGGTTAATTAATACATTTTCAAGTTCATAACTGCGTACTCTCCTAAAAGGTACTGTAAATTGGACAATGCAGTTAGATTGACAAGATTTTAAGATTTCTGCCAATATCAGATATGTCTATGTCCTGGGAAATGTTACTGTTACTTACAACGTCTTGCTAATCACATTAGCCTACGTTAACTCAACCGTCCCGCAGGGGACCCACCGATCCTGTAGAAGTTTTAAATGATATTATAGGCAGAAAATCCAATTAATCTCCATCGTTTATTGGAAATTGATGGGTCATTTATAACAAAACCTTTTGATTTGGGAAAGTGGACAAAGAGAAGAAAGGATCAATCAAATCAAGAACGGATCAATCAAATCAAGAAACGATCAATCAAATCAAGAACAAATCAATCAAATCAAGAACAAATCAATCAAATCAAGACCGCAGCGCTATTGGCAGGACGGAAGTTCTCTG
>NW_019942790.1:192725-202398 GCF_002910315.2 Salvelinus sp. IW2-2015 | reverse complement strand
GGGGTTGGTGGTGGGGATGGGGGGGGGGGGGTAGGCAGTCAACTCCAGGGTCAATTCAACCACCATTTATTTCAAATAAAAAATTCCTCATAAGAGAAAATGCGGATTAAAAGCATCACTTATTTAATTTGTCTCGGTAATGATGCAAGAGTCTGACTAAATTTGCTTGGGTAGTGAAGGAGAGGAATCTCCACACTTTAGTGCATGAACTGTTTTCCAAAATCACCAGCAGAACCTGASATAAAACTTAGAAAGAAGCTTGCATGTATTTCTTAATTTCCTGAGAAGCTGCTACAGAGTCTGTTTTTCTAACCTTGGCCCAGGAATAATTTCTCATCATAAGATCTGAAAGTTATATAGAGAATTTGTTCTATTTTTTTTTTTAAACTCTAAGGCATTTAAAGGGTGCGTGTTTGTCTGCCAGAGAGATATCAATAGATGAGAACCATTATAGAGCTGATTCAGGGTCAGGATGCAGCTGATAGAGGAGAAGGCAGAGAAATACACAAAAGAAAAGAAACGAAAGAAAAAGAAAAAAAGAAAAGAAAGGGTGAAGAAAAGCTTGTGTGGAGAAATGTAAAAAAAAATGTCTCTTCCCTAATTATAATAAACTAATTGTACGAGGAACTGTGTTTTTCTGTTTGGCATCACTAATACATACAATAGGACAGTGATCACTGAATAATAAAGTCACCACTGGGCAAGTATTAGTGGGGGCTATTTGTCAGAATTAGGTCAATCAGAGAAGAGTTTGCTCGATTTTTTTGTTTTGTTTACATTAATCCATGTAGGTTTTACAATCAGTTGAGTCAGGTTAAAGTCAAGAAAAATATTCTTATAATGTAACAGTTTTCTATCATTGTCACGCCCTGACCTTAGAGAGCTGTTTTATTTCTCTATGTTTGGTTAGGTTAGGGTGTGATTTGGGTGGGCATTCTATGTTTTCTATTTCTTTGTTTTTGGCTGAGTATGGTTCCCAATCAGAGGCAGCTGTCTATCGTTGTCTCTGATTGGGAATCATACTTAGCCTTTATCCCACCAAATAATGTGGGTAATTATTTATTTTTTGTGTGTGTTTGTGTGCGTCACGTTTGTGTCACGTTTGTTTCTGTTTACCTGTTMTTTTTGGGAAGGTTTCACTACGATTAAAAGAAATGTGGAATTAYATGCACGCTGCGCCTTGRCTCATCTATGACAGGGAGTTTGAAGACAGTGAACRTGACAATCGTACTAGAACAGGTTCACACAGTGGGAATTGGTATATATAGTCGAGGAGATAGTCGAGGAGATAGTCGAGGAGATAGTCGAGGAGATAGTCGAGGAGATAGTCGCGGAGATAGTCGAGGAGATAGTCGAGGAGATAGTCGAGGAGATAGTCGAGGAGATAGGAAGAAGCTTGCTGCTATTTAGCACATTGCAGCAGTACGGTGCTTACTTCCTGATTCCACGTGTCTTCCAAACAGGATGTCTGGGAAAACCTGGGAATTTTTTGGGAAATCTGTCAGAATTTAGCAAACCAATACAGTATTTTTTTGTTGTTGTTGTTAATTGATTTATGTTTCTGTTTTGCAACCCTAGCAACAGTTCCATAGGTGGAAAACAAGAAATAGAAGCATGAATAAATAAACGAATCAATAGTACAATAGTACAACAGTCAGCGTGTGAAGTTTATTCTCAGCAACACGTTACAGCAGTAACAGTGATATATATTTTTTAAATGAAGGAATAAGTAAAGAGTGCGAGGCATTCATGTTTCTCTTTGATGTTTTGTGGTAGCAGGAATAGCCTTCAGCTGTATGGCTCTGACGCTGTCTCAGCACCCCTCTCCTCTCCCCAGTCGATAGTGCTGTGCCGTGTGTGTGTGTGTGTGTGTGTGCCTCTGCTTCCTCCCTCCCCAGTCGATGCTACCATGTTGCTGTGGCTATAATGTCCACTCCGCCCGTTTGTTTTCAGATCTGGTTTGGAATACCATTTTGAAGTCATTTCAAACACTTTCTGTCTTTAATTGAATTTAACACAAAAAGAACAAACACAGTGTGAAGTGCAGTATAAGGGCTCTAACACTGTCTGATGGTGTAGACAAGGGCTCTCCAACCCTGTCCTGAGAGCTACCTGTAGGTTTTAACTCCAACCCTGTTCCTGGAGAGATACCCTGTAGGTTTTAACTCCAACCCTGTTCCTGGAGAGATACCCTCCTGTAGGTTTTAACTCAACCCTTTCCTGGAGAGCATACCCTCTGTAGGTTTTAACTCCAACCCTGTTCCTGGAGAGCTACCATCCTGTAGGTTTTAACTCCAACCCTGTTCCTGGAGAGCTACCCTCCTGTAGGTTTTAACTCCAACCCTGTTCCTGGAGAGATACCCTCCTGTAGGTTTTAACTCAAAGTGACCATGCATATATGATGAACAGAGAGTAGCAGTAACGTAAAAGAGGGGTTGGCGGATGGTGGGTGGCGGGACACAATGCAGATAGCCCAGATAGTGTTTGTCCTAGACTTGGCACTCCGGTACCGCTTGCCATGCGGTCGTAGAAAGAACAGACTATGACTGGGGTGGCTGGGGTCTTTGACAATTTTTAGGGCCTTCCTCTGACACCGCCTGTAGTAGAGGTCCTGGATGGCAGGCAGCTTAGCCCCAGTGATGTACTGGGCCGTACGCACTACCCTCTGTAGAAATTGCCGTACCAGGCAGTGATTCAACCAGTCAGGATGCTCTCGATGTTGCAGCTGTAGAACCTTTTGAGGATCTCAGGTCCCATGTCAAATCTTTTTAGTTTCCTGAGGGGGAATAGGTTTTGTCGTGCCCTCTTCACGATTGTCTTGGTGTGTTTGGACAATTCTAGTTTGTTGTTGATGTGGACACCAAGGAATTTGAAGCTCTCAACCTGTTTCACTACAGCCCCGTCGATGAGAATGGGGGCGTGCTCGATCCTCCTTTTCCTGTAGTCCACAATCATCTCCTCAGTCTTACGTTGAGCGAGAGGTTATTATTCTGGCACCACCCGGCCAGGTCTCTGACCTCCTCCCTATAGGCTGTCTCATCGTTGTAGGTGATCAGGCCTACCACTGTTGTATCGTCAGCAAACTTAATGATGGTGTCGGAGTCGTACTTGGCTACGCAGTCGTGGGTGAACAAGGAGTACAGGAGGGGACTGAGCACTCACCCCTGAGGGGCCAAAGTGTTGAGGATCAGCGTGGCAGACGTGTTGTTGCCTACCCTCACCACCTGGGGGCGGCCCGTCAGGAAGTCCAGGATCCAGTTGCAGAGGGAGGTGTTTAGTCCCAGGGTCCTTAGCTAAGTGATGAGCTTTGAGGGCACTTTGGTGTTGAACACTGAGCTAGAGTCAATGAACAGTATTCTCACATAAGTGTTTCTTTTTGTCCAGGTGAGAAAGGGCAGTGTTGAGTGCAATATAGATTGCATCATCATTGGATCTGTTTGGGCGGTATGCAATTTGGAGTGGGTCTAGGGTTTCTGGGATAATGGTGTTGATRTGAGCCATTACCAGCCTTTCAAAGCACTTCATAGCTACGGACGTGAGTGCTACGGGTCTGTAGTCATTTAGGCGGGTTGCCTTTGTGTTCTTGGGTTCCCGAACAATAAACGGTACGCTTTACTTGACACCCAGTGTCATAACATGGTCATAACCATGTTATAAATGTGTCAAAACCATGTCACAATTGCCATAACCATGTCATAATGTTTGCAACCATGATGTCATAATGTGTCATAACATTGGACACATCATGCTTCAAGCAGACCACCATAGTCCCAGGATCGCACTTCCGGGTTGGAGCGAGTAGTCGCATTCCGCTTCGCTCCACAGGTAGTATTACATTTCATCTCATCTCATTCATTACAGTACAACGGTTTGATTTGTTTGATCTTAGCTAGCTACATAGCCGTCTTTGTATCAAAGATAATTGTGTAGTTTTAGGTATTATTATTATCGAGGTTCGCTAGCCAGCTATTTTCGTCCTTCTATCGTAACGTACGTAGTCAACACTGGTAGCTAGCCAGCTAGCCAGCTAGCCACCGAATAGCAGCACTGTAGAAACCTATTACATTACAACGGAACAACGGAACGACTTGATTAGTGTAGTGTTAGCTAGCTACATAGTTGTCTTTGCTGTCTTTGTATCTAAGATAATTGTGTAGTTAGAGTAATTATCGGTTAGCTAGCCAGCTATTTTCGTCCGCCGCGCTGCCGTTCTCCTACCTAGTCAACACTGCTAGCTAGCCAACTTCTACCGAATAGCAGCACTGTAAGAAACATTACATTACACACGGAACGACTTGATTAGTGTAGTGTTAGCTAGCTACATAGTTGTCTTTGCTGTCTTTGTATCCAAGATAATTGTGTAGTTTAGAGTAATTATCGAGATTACCTAGCCAGTTAGAGGTTACCTAGCCAGCTACACTTTCAAAAACAAAGTCAACAACGCAGCCACTGCTAGCTAGCCTACTTTCACCAGCCAGCAGTACTATATCATTTTAGTCAATAAGATTTTTTGCAACGTAAGCTTAACTTTCTGAACATTCGAGACGTTGTAGTCCACTTGTTCATTCCAATCTCCTTTCATTAGCATAGCCTCTCTGTAGCCTGTCAACTATGTTGTCTGTCTATCCCTCTTCTCTCCTCTCTGCACAGACCATACACGCTTCACACCGCGTGGCCGCTGCTACGCTAACCTGGTGGTGCCAGCGCGCACGACCCACGTGGAGTTCCAGGTCTCCGGCAGCCTCTGGAACTGCCGATCTGCGGCCAACAAGGCAGAGTTCATCTCAGCCTATGCGTCCCTCCAGTCCCTCGACTTCTTGGCACTGACGGAAACATGGATTACCACTGATAACACTGCTACTCCTACTGCTCTCTCCTCGTCTGCCACGTGTTCTCGACACCCCGAGAGCTTCTGGTCAGCGGGGTGGTGGCACTGGGATCCTCATCTCTCCCAAATGGACATTCTCTCTTTCTTCCCCTGACCCATCTGTCTATCGCCTCCTTTGAATCCATGCTGTCACAGTTACCAGCCCTTTTAAGCTTAACATCCTTATCATTTATCGCCCTCCAGGTTCCCTTGAGAGTTCATCAATGAGCTTGACGCCCTGATAAGTTCCTTTCCTGAGGATGGCTCACCTCTCACAGTTCTGGGTGACTTTAACCTCCCCATGTCTACCTTTGACTCATTCCTCTCTGCCTCCTTCTTTCACTCCTCTCCTCTTTTGACCTCACCCTATCACCTTCCCCCCTACTCACAAGGCAGGCAATACGCTTGACCTCATCTTTACTAGATGCTGTTCTTCCACTAATCTCATTGCAACTCCCCTCCAAGTCTCCGACCACTACCTTGTATCCTTTTCCCTCTCGCTCTCATCCAACACTTCCACACTGCCCCTACTCGGCATGGTATCGTGCCGTCCCAAACCTTCGCTCTCTCTCCCCCGCTACTCTCTCCTCTTCCATCCTATCATCTCTTCCCTTGCTCAAACCTTCTCCAACCTATCTCCTGATTCTGCCTCCTCAACCCTCCTCTCCTCCCTTTCTGCATCCTTTGACTCTTCTATGTCCCCATCCTCCAGGCCGGCTCGGTCCTCCCCTCCTGCTCCGTGGCTCAACGACTCATTTGCGAGCTCACAGAACAGGGCTCCGGGCAGCCGAGCGGAAATGGAGGAAAACTCGCCTCCCTGCGGACCTGGCATCCTTTCACTCCCTCCTCTCTCATTCTCCTCTTCTGTCCTTGCTGCTAAAGCCACTTTCTACACTCTAAATTCCAAGCATCTGCCTCTAACCCTAGGAAGCTCTTTGCCACCTTCTCCTCCCTCCTGAATCCTCCTCCCCCTCCTCCCCCCTCCTCCCTCTCTGCGGATGACTTCGTCAACCATTTTGAAAAGAAGGTCGACGACATCCGATCCTCGTTTGCTAAGTCAAACGACACCGCTGGTCTGCCTCACACTGCCCTATCCCTGTGCTTTGACTCTTTCTCCCCTCTCTCTCCAGATGAAATCTCGCGTCTTGTGACGGCGGCCGCCCAACAACCTGCCCGCTTGACCCTATCCCCTCCTCTCTTCTCCAGACCATTTCGGAGACCTTCTCCCTTACCTCACCTCGCTCATCAACTCATCCTTGACCGCTGGCTACGTCCCTTCCGTCTTCAAGAGAGCGAGAGTTGCACCCCTTCTGAAAAAACCTACACTCGATCCCTCCGATGTCAACAACTACAGACCAGTATCCTTCTTTCTTTCTCTCCCAAAACTCTTGAACGTGCCGTCCTTGGCCAGCTCTCCTGCTATCTCTCTCAGAATGACCTTCTTGATCCAAATCAGTCAGGTTTCAAGACTAGTCATTCAACTGAGACTGCTCTTCTCTGTGTCACGGAGGCGCTCCGCACTGCTAAGCTAACTCTCTCTCCTCTGCTCTCATCCTTCTAGACCTATCGGCTGCCTTTGATACTGTGAACCATCAGATCCTCCTCTCCACCCTCTCCGAGTTGGGCATCTCCGGCGGGCTCACGCTGGATTGCGTCCTACCTGACAGGTCGCTCCTACCAGGTGGCGTGGCGAGAATCTGTCTCCGCACCACGTGCTCTCACCACTGGTGTCCCCAGGGCTTGTTCTAGGGCCCTCTCCTATTCTCGCTATACACCAAGTCACTTGGCTCTGTCATATCCTCACATGGTCTCTCCTATCATTGCTATGGCAGACGACACACATAATCTTCTCCTTTCCCCCCTCTGATAACCAGGTGGCGAATCGCATCTCTGCATGTCTGGCAGACATATCAGCGTGGATGACTTATCACCACCTCAAGCTGAACCTCGGCAAGACGGAGCTGCTCTTCCTCCCGGGGAAGGACTGCCCGTTCCATGATCTCGCCATCACGGTTGACAACTCCATTGTTCCTCCTCCCAGAGTGCTAAGAACTTTGGCGTGATCCTGGACAACACCCTGTCGTTCTCAACGAACATCAAGGCGGTGACCCGTTCCTGTAGGTTCATGCTCTACAACATTCGCAGAGTACGACCCTGCCTCACACAGGAAGCGGCGCAGGTCCTAATCCAGGCACTTGTCATCTCCCGTCTGGATTACTGCAACTCGCTGTTGGCTGGGCTCCCTGCCTGTGCCATTAAACCCCTACAACTCATCAGAACGCCGCAGCCCGTCTGGTGTTCAACCTTCCCAAGTTTCTCTCACGTCACCCCGCTCCTCCGCTCTCTCCACTGGCTTCCAGTTGGGAACTCGCATCCGCTACAAGACCATGGTGCTTGCCTACGGGCTGTGAGGGGAACGGCACCTCCGTACCTTCAGGCTCTGATCAGGCCCTACACCCAAACAAGGGCACTGCGTTCATCCACCTCTGGCCTGCTCGCCTCCCTACCTCTGAGGAAGTACAGTTTCCGCTCAGCCCAGTCAAAACTGTTCGCTGCTCTGGCACCCCAATGGTGGAACAAACTCCCTCACGACACCAGGTCAGCGGAGTCATCACCACCTTCCGGAGACACCTGAAACCCCACCTCTTTAAGGAATACCTAGGATAGGATAAAGTAATCCTTCTACCCCCCCCCCCTCCCCTTAAAAGAGTTAGATGGCACTATTGTAAAGTGGTTGTTCCACTGGATTATCATAAGGTGAATGCACCAATTTGTAAGTCGCTCTGGATAAGAGCGTCTGCTAAATGACTTAAATGTAAATGTAAATAACAAAATACACTTTATGAACACTGTCATGAAGCATTATGACATCATAACCATAAAAGCCAGATAGTCTCTCTAGTACAGCCCTTATAACAGTATCAGTCAACAAGAGGGTGTCTTGTCCTGCTGCTGAAATGTTTGCTAAATTACAATGATAGTTTAACCTTTCACGAGTTAATCAACCCCGGATCCGGGAGCACCCCCACCCCCACACACTGATTAGCATAGCTGCATAGCTTCAGAAGTAGATAGTAGCATCTAAATATCATTAAATCACAAGTCCAAGACACCAGATGAAAGATACAGATTTGTGGAATAAAGCCACCATTTCAGATTTTTAAAATGTTTTACAGGGAAAGACAAAATATGTAAATCTATTAGCTAAACACTTAGCAAAATACACCACTATTCTACTCCATCAGTTTCTTACTCTTCAGGTGCTATCACCAATTCGGCTCAACTAAGATATTGATATCCACTAACCAAGAAAAAACCTCTTCAGATGACAGTCTGATAACATATTCATGGTATAGGATAGTTTTTGTTAGAAAAAAGTGCATATTTCAGGTAGAAATCACAGTTTACAATTGCACCCACCATCACAAATCGACTAGAATTACTAGATAGAGCAACGTGTATGACCAATTTACTCATCATAAAACATTTCATAAAAATAGACAAAGCATAGCAATGGAAAGACCCAGTTCTTGTGATTTCAGACCATATTTCAGATTTTCTAAGCGTTTTACAGCGAAAACACAATAAATCGATAAGTTAGCATACCACATGAACAAACGTTACCAGAGCATCGATTCCAGCCAAAGAGCGCTATAACGTAATCACCGCCAAAATATATTAATTTTTCACTAACCTTCTCAGAATTCTTCCGATGACACTCCTGTAACATCATTTTACAAATATACTATACAGTTTGTTCGAAAAGGTGCATATTTAGCCATACAAAACCGTGGGTTACACAAATAAAAATACTAGGAAATCAAGCCTCAATATGTCTGACGTCATCTATCAGAGTGATCTAGTTTAATTGAAAGCTAATCATATACTTGGACTAAAAAATACAGAGGTTGACAGCAATCGAAAGAAATTAGTTCTTAATGCAACCGCGGATTTACATTTTAAAAATTATCCTTACTTTTCAATACAGGGTTGGCCAATGTGAAGCTATACCAAAACAAAATGGCGAATTATGCGTTTAAAATATTTCGACAGAAACACGGTTTATCATATTAAAATATTGCTTACTTTGAGCTGTTCTTCCATCATATTCTTGGGCAATGTATCCTTTCTATGTTATAAACGTCTTTTGGTCGATAGATTGTCCTCTGTCCTTCGAAATGTCACCACCAACGACCGACTCCCTAAACGTGTCCAAACTTTTCAGAACGCACAACAAAGAAATTCCTCAAAATCGGCACTAAACGGATATAAATTGATATAAAACGGCTCAATTAACTACATTATGATGTTTTTAAACAACTATAACGACTGAAAAACATGACCGGAGAAATATTGCTGTTAGAAACGATTTGGAACGAGGCAGTCCGATGGCCTTCACGCTTGAGGCGCACGTGAGAAAGAGGGGTCTCTGTAACATTTTTGTCCATTTATAATGGCTGTGAACGTCCCATCGACTTCATTGAAAACTGTGATGACGTACAGACACCCAGAGGAAGACGTAGGCAGTGTCGGTTTCTTCATAGCATTCACTGTGGCCTTATAAACAGACCCCAGATCAGAGGTAAAAATTTCTGAAATCTGACCCTGTCATGAAAAGTGCTGTAGAAATTGTTCTGTACCACTCAGAGACAAAATTCCAACTTCTATAGAAACTAGAAGGTGTTTCTATCCAATAATAAACAATAATATGCATATTGTACGATCAAGAATTTAGCACGAGGCAGTTTAATTTGGAGACACAAATATGCTAATGCGGAACAGCACCCCCTATAGTTGCAAGAAAGT
>NW_019942790.1:190677-192700 GCF_002910315.2 Salvelinus sp. IW2-2015 | reverse complement strand
TGGTCAATTTCAGAAAATGTTATATAACATAAACATACTGTTGAGAAGTAGGCTACGGTGTACTGGAATGTTCTGCCTTGTGTGGTAGGATGTTGGGGCTTTTGACACTCTTATGTAGGTGTCATAACCAGCCATAAAATAACACAATATGTCACAACAGGTGTCAAAATATTGGTATTGACAGTGTTATGATCATATTATGACATGGTTATGACAAATTATGTCAGCTATTATGACAGGTTATGACAAGTTATGTCTGCTATTATGACATGGTTATGACCAGTTATGTCAGCTATTATGACATGGTTATGACAAGTTATGTTATTTTGACATGATCATTTTAGCAGACTCTCTTATCCAGAGCAACTTATCGTCTTATTCATCTTAAGAAGGCTAAGTTGGACATACCACATATCACAGGCATTAACACAGCTATCAGTAGAGTCAGAGCTAGTAAAGTGTTACCCAATAAATAAATGATTAAAACTCAGTGTGAACCACAGTGCAGGGATGCTAGCTAACTCTGCCTATCTGTTGCAGTGCAGAGGAGACAGTATACAAGACAGGACACCTCCCATCTTCTCCGTCCACTAAGGGACCTTACAGACTGGACTCTGTTTGCGATAATAGTGTTTAACATGATTTTTTGGAATGACTACCTCATCTCTATACCCCACACATACAGATAATTGTAAGTTCCCTCAGTCAAGCAGTGTATTTCATACACAGGGTTCAACCACAAAGACGAGGGAGGGTTTCCAATGCCTCGCAAAGAAGGTCACCTATTGGGTAAAAAATATAAAAAGCAGACATTGAATATCCCTTTGAGCATGGTGAAGTTATTAATTACACTTTGGATGGTGTATCAATACACCCAGTCACTACAAAGATACAGGCGTCCTTCCTAACTCAGTTTCCGGAGAGGAAGGAAACCTCTCAGGGATTTCACCATGAGGCCAATGGTGACTTTAAAACAGTTACAGAGTTCAATGGCTGTGAAAGGAGAAAACTGAGGATGGATCAACAACATTGTAGTTACTCCACAACACTAACCTAAATGACAGAGTGAAAAGAAGGAAGTCTGTACAGAATAAAAATATTCCAAAACATGCATCCTGTTTGTAACAAAGCACCGTTAATGCCACACCGACATTGCTCGATCTAGTATTTAAATATTCAATTAGTTCAATTTTTTTTACTTTTAGATTTGTGTGTATTGTTGTGAATGGTTTATAGATACTACTGCACTGTTAGATACTACTGCACTGTTGGAGATAGGAACACATGCATTTCGCTACACCTGCAATAAAAATCTGATAAATATGTGTAAGTGGCCAAGAATATTTGATTTGAAGTAATACTGTAAAAAATGTGGTAAAGTAATTCACTTTTTGTCCTGAATACAAAGTGGTATGTTTGGAACAAATCCAATGCAACACGTTACTGAGTACCACTCTCCATATTTTCAAGCATACTGGTGGCTGCATCATGTTATGGGTATTCTTGTAATCATAATTTTCGGGATAAAAAAAAAGAAACAGAATACAGCTAAGCACAGGCAAAATCCTAGAGGAAAACCTGGTTCAGTCTTCTTTCCATCAGACTGGGAGGTGAATTCCCTTGTCAGCAGGACAATATCCTAAAACACAAGGCCAAATCTACGCTGGAGTTGCTTACCAAGAAGTCAGTGAATATTCCTGAGCGGCCGAGTTACAGTTTTGACTTAAATTCATGGCAAGACTTGAAAATGTTTGTCTAGCAATGATCAACAACCAATTTGACAGAGTTTTAATAATTTTGAAAAGAATAATGGGCAAATGTTGCGCAATCCAGGTGTGCAAAAGCTCTTAGAGACTTACCCAGAAAGACTCACAGCTGTAATCACTGCCAAAGATGCTTCTACAAGGTATTGACATGTCTGTATTTAATTTTCAATACATTTGCAAACATTTCTAAAAACATGTTTTCATTGTGGTGTATTGTGTGTAGGATGGGTGAGATTCATATGTTTTTAATCCATTTT
>NW_019942790.1:167659-187706 GCF_002910315.2 Salvelinus sp. IW2-2015 | reverse complement strand
ACTCTCAAAGAAAACGTTAATATTGATAAATCACACTTTTTATGGAAATTATTCCACGCATGGTTTATGCACAGATTTGTGCCTAATTGATAAATGAGGCCCAGGCCTTGTGACGTTTCTCAGGAGGTTTGAAATAAAGGAGAAAAAAAAGACAGATTTTTTTTGTGATCTGAAAATGTTGGATCTTAATTTGAACCAGTTTGCTACAGCAGGAAAATAATCATACAGCTACAAGAAAAGTAAATTATTATGTGGATTATAATAAATTAACATTTTTCGAAGGCGTTGATACATCTTTCATTAGGGCAAATCAATTCTGACATTTAAAGTACAAATTACAAACTTTAGAAGCYTTTATAAACCTTGAATACACTACAAGTTTGCATTTTCATTTCTCAGCAACAAAAGAATGACCAAATTAAGATCCTACATCCGTAATGCTATCACCTCTAAAAGGGTTGCAAAATTACCGTAACTTTTCCAGGATTCCCAGTTGGAAGAATGAAGGAAATAGGGAAGAAGGGAATAGGCAAGAAGGGAATAGGCAGGAAGGAAATAGGCAAGAAGGAAATAGGCAAGAAGGGAATAGGCAAGAAGGGAATAGGCAGGAAGGAAATAGGCAAGAAGGGAATAGGCAAGAAGGAAATAGGTAAGAAGGGAATAGGCAAGAAGGGAATAGGCAAGAAGGAAATAGGCAAGAAGGAAATAGGCAGGAAGGGAATAGGCAGGAAGGAAATAGGCAAGAAGGAAATAGGCAAGAAGGGAATAGGCAGGAAATCTGAACTCTTCCAACCAGGATTCATGGAAATTCTGTTAATGGAAATTTGCCATGCTAAACGGTCCTAACACGCCAATCACTAAAATAATCACAGTGTCTTGTTTAATGTTCCAAGGTTGTGCTTTCGCATGCACCTTTTTATCAGCTGAGGAGGAAGAGGAGGAGGAAGATGATGAGGAAGATGATGAGGAGGAGGAATGGGGGAGGAGGAGGAGAAAGAGAAGGGGGTGAGAGTTAGGAGTTGGGGTGAGGGGGAGGTGAGAAGGAAGAGGGAGTGTGGGGAAGCAGAGGGAAGAAGAGGGAGTGTGGGGAAGCAGAGGGAAGGAGAAGAGGAGTGTTTGGAAGCAGAGGGAAGGAGAAGGGGAGTATGGGGAAGCAGAGGGAAGGAGAAGAGGAGTGTGGGGAAGCAAAGGGAAGGAGAGGAGGATAAGGAAGGAGGCTGAGGAGATGAGGAGGACGGAGGATGAGAAGGGTGAGGAGCGGGAATGAGGGGGTAATGAGAGTTAGGAGCGGGAGAGGGTGTTGGAGGGTAAGGGGAGTGAGAGTTAGGGAGGGAGGGGTTGACTGATTCCCAATGCTAACTGACAAGCTGTGGGTGTGGAGGACTGGAGCTCTGGCATCGTGACTGAAACGCTAACCAGACCAGCCAGCCGTTGTGTGTGTCTCAGGCCTGTCTGATGGGGTTCATTTAGAGCTGTTGAATGCAGAGTTGCAGCCCTGCTAGTGACGTGTGCTCTCTGCACCCTCACATCCCTGGCAAGGCAAAGATAGCAAGGTTTTAATTTCATATATGGTTTGATGCATAGCCTGGTAACGCTTTAGTTTAATGTATGGTTTGATGCATAGCCTGGTAACGCTTTAGTTTAATGTATGGTTTGATGCTGAGCCTGGTAACGCAAAAAAAAAAAAAGATTTGTCACATGCGCCGAATACAACAGCTATAGACCTTACAGTGAAATGCTTACTTACAAGCCGTTAACCAACAATGAAGTTAAAGAAATAGACTTTAATTTACTAAATAAACGAAGGTAAAAAAATATATATAAAAAGTAACACAAAAAAATAACAATAATGAGGCTATATACAAGGGGTACTGGTACTTAGTCAGTGTGTGGGGGTACAGGTTAGTCGAGGGGTAACGTGACTATGCATAGATAATAAACAGCGAGTAGCAGCAGTGGAAAAACAAAGGAGGGGAGGGGGTTATCAATGTAAATAGTCCGGGTGGCCATTTGATTAATTGTTCAGCAGTCTTATGGCTTGGGGGTCGAAGCTGTTATTAAGGAGCCTTTTGGTCCTAGACTTGGCGCTACAGTACCACTTGACATGAGGTAGCAGAGAGAACAGTCTATGACTTGGGTGACTGGAGTCTTTGACAATTTTTTGGTCCTTCCTCTGACACAGCGTAGTATATAGGTCCTGGATGGCAGGAAGCTTGGCCCCCGGGATGTWCTGGGCCGTACGCACTACCCTTTGTAGCAATTGCCTTACGGTCAGATGCCGAGCAGATGCCATACCAGGTGGTGATGCAACCGGTCAGGAT
Source organism: Salvelinus sp. IW2-2015 (assembly GCF_002910315.2). Lineage (NCBI taxonomy): Eukaryota > Metazoa > Chordata > Actinopteri > Salmoniformes > Salmonidae > Salvelinus > Salvelinus sp. IW2-2015. The sequence goes on along the minus strand of NW_019942790.1, from coordinate 185,385 downwards.
GCTCTAGATGATCTGGGGAACCATGCCAAATCTTTTCAGTCTCCTGAGGGGCAAAATGCGTTGTCGTGCCCTCTTCACGACTGTCTTGGTGTGTTTGGATCATGATAGTTTTTTGGTGATGTGCACACCAAGGAACTTGAAACTCTCGACCCGCTCCACTACAGCCCTGTCGATGTGAATGGGCCCTCCTTTTCCAATAGTTCACGATCATCTCCTTTGTCTTGCTCATGTTGCGGGAGAGGTTGTTGTCCTGGCACCACACTGCCAGGTCCCTGACCTCTTCCCTATAGGCTGTCTCATCGTTGTCAGTGATCAGGCCTACCACTGTTTTGTCGCCAGCAAACTTAATGATGGTGTTGGAGTCATGCTTGGCCATGCAGTCGTGTGTGAACAGGAAGTACAGGAGGGGACTAAGCACGCACCCCTGAGGGGCCCATGTTTTTATTATTGTTTTATTTAACCTTTTTTAACTAAGCAAGTCAGTTAAGAACAAATTCTTATTTACAATGATGGCCTATACCGTCCAAACCCGGATGTCGCTGGGCCAATTGTGCGCCGGCAGTGTTGAGGATCAGCGTGGCAGATGTGTTGTTGCCTACCTTTACCAGATGGACGGCGGCCCATCAGGAAGTCCAGGATCTAGTTGCAGAGGGAGGTGTTTAGTCCCAGGGTCCTTAGCTTAGTGATGAGCTTTGTGGGCACTATGGTGTTGAACGCTGAGCTGTAGTCAATGAACAGCATTCTCACATAGGTGTTCCTTTTTGCCCAGGTGAGAAAGGGCAGTGTGGAGTATGATTAAGATTGTGTTTTCTGTGGATCTGTTGGGGCGGTATGTGAATTGGAGTGGGTCTAGGGTTTCTGGGATGATGGTGTTGATGTGATCCATGACCAGCCTTTCAAAATACTTTGAAAGGCTACCGACGTGAGTGGTCATTTTGGCAGGTTACCTTCACTTTCTTGGGCACAGCGACCATGGCGGTCTGCTTGCAACATGTAGGTATTACAGACTCGGTCAGGGAGATGTTGAAAATGTCAGTAAAGACTTGCCTGTTGGTCTGCACATGCTCTGAGAACACCTCCTGGTAATCCGTCTGGCTCCACGGCTTTGTGAATGTTGACCTGTTTAAAGTTCTTGCTCACATCGGCTACGGATCTTGATCGAACAGTTGTCTGGAACAGCTGGTGCTCTCATGCATCTTTCAGTGTTGCTTGCCTCGACGCGAGCATGAAAGGCATTTAGCCCATCTGGTAGGCTCGCGTCACTGGGCAGCTCGTTGCTGGGTTTCCCTTTGTAGTACGTAATATTTTGCAAGCCCTGCCACATCCGACGAGCGTCAGAGCCAGTGTGGTAGGAGTGAATCTTAGTCCTGTATTGATGCTTTTCCTGTTTGATTGTTCGTCTGACGGCATAGTGGGATTTCTTATAAGCATCCGGATTAGTGTTCTGCTCCTGTAGAGCGGCAGCTGTAGCCTTTAGCTTGGTGCGGATGTTGCCTGTAATCCATGGCTTCTGGTTGGGATATGTACGCATGGTAACTTTGGGGATGACGTCTTCGGTGCACTTATTGATGAAGCTTCTGACTGAGGTGGTGTACTCCTCAATGCCATTGGACGAATCCCGGAACATATTCCAGTCTTTGCTAGAAAAACAGTGCTGTACCGTAGCATTCTTGTCTTCTGACCACTTCCGTATTGAGCGAATCACTGGTACTTCCTGCTTTAGTTTTTGCTTGTAAGCAGGAATCTGGAGGATAGAAATTATTGTCAGATTTGCCAAATGGAGGGCGAGGGAGACCATTGTATGTATCTCTGTGTGTGGAGTAAAGGTGGTCTAGAGTTTTTTCCCTCTGGTTGCACATGTGACATGCTGGTAGAAATTAGGTGTATCAGATTTTAGTTTGCCTGCATTAAAGTTCCCGGCCACTAGGAGCACCGCTTCTGGATGAGCATTTTCTTGTTTCCTTATGGCCTTAGGGCTCCCAAGTGGCACAGCCATCTAACAATTTGTTCTTAACTGACTTGCCTAGTTAAATAAAATATAAATACAAATATAATACCCGTTGAGTGCGGTCTTAGTGCCAGCATCGGTTTGTGGGGGTATAAAACGGCTACGAAAAATATAGATGAAAACTCTCTTGGTAGATAGTGTGGTCTACAGCGTATCATGTGGTACTCTACCTCAGGTGAGCAATACCTTGAGACTTCCTTAATATTAGACATCGCGCACCAGCTGTTATTGACAAATAAACACACAACACCCTCCCTCATCTTACCGGACGTAGCTGTTCTGTCCTGCTGATGCACGAAAAACCCAGCCAACTGGGTGTGCAATGTGCACTCGGTGAAACATAAGATATTACAGTTTTTAATGTCCCGCTGGGAGGATAGTCACGAATGGAGCTCATTCAGTTTATTCTCCAGTGATTGCACGTTGGCCAATATAACGGATGGTAGAGGCGGGTTACCCACTCGCCGACAAATTCTCACAAGGCCCCCCGATCGCCGCCCCCTGTACCTGCGTCTTCTCTTCATACGAATGTCTGAGATTTGGGCCTGGTCTCTGAGAAACAGTATATCCGTCACGTCAGACTCATCGCTCACGAACAGCTGCCTTCACCATCATCAATAAACCTGCGGGAAATCAGTGTCTGACAGGCTGGGTCGAAGGAAACTGTCAACCGGTGTGCTAACTATTGTTAGCTAGATAGCTACCTATTCCACCTGCTGTGTACTAGAGTCCTAGTTAGCTAACGAGATAGCTAGCTCCGAGTGTCCTTCAGTAATGCCTGCCTAACACCTGTCCTCGACATTGTTGAAGAAATAAATCTCTGTCAAGTTCGAGGTGACTAAACTGATATCTAGAAGCTATTTTCAGTCATAAGAGAAAGTAACAGCATCATTATGTACAAAATAAGTTACAAACAACGTGAAAAAAAAAACAGTTGGTTAGGAGCCCATAAAATGGCAGCCATCCCCTCTGGTGCCATTCTAAAAAATGATGTATAGCCTGGTAGCTCTTTAGTTTAATGTGTGATTTGATGCTTAGCCTGGTAACGATTCAGTTTAATGCACAAAATGGTGGTGCTGGTATTTTAATGTGCAGTTTAATGCATGGTCTGGTGGTGCTGGTATATTAATGTGCAGTTTAATGCATGGTCTGGTGGTGCCTGTATTTTAATGTGCAGTTTAATGCATGGTTTGGTGGTGCTGGTATTTTAATGTGCAGTTTAATGCATGGTCTGGTGGTGCTGGTATTTTAATGTGCAGTTTAATGCATGGTCTGGTGGTGCTGGTNAATGCATGGTCTGGTGGTGCTGGTATTTTAATGTGCAGTTTAATGCATGGTCTGGTGGTGCTGGTATTTTAATGTGCAGTTTAATGCATGGTCTGATGGTGCTGGTATATTAATGTGCAGTTTAATGCATGGTCTGGTGGTGCTGGTATTTTAATGTGCAGTTTAAAAGGATCCTCCCCCTTTTTTTTCAATTTTCGCCTAAAATGACATACTCAAATCTAACTGCCTGTAGCTCAGGCCCTGAAGCAAGGATATGCATATTCTTGGTACCATTTGAAAGGAAACACTTTGAAGGTTATGGAAATGTGAAAGGAATGTAGGAGAATATAACACAATAGATCTGGTAAAAGATAATACAAAGACAAATCAACCGTCCTTTTTTATTTTTTTGCACCATCATCTTTGACATGCAAAAGAAAGGCCATAATGTATTATTCCAGCCCTGGTGCAATTTAGATTTTGGCCAATAGATGGCAGCAGGGTATGTGCAAAGTTTTAGACTGATCCAATGAACATTTGCATTTATGTTCAAAATTCTGTAACAAGACTGCCCAAATATGCCTAATTTGTTTATTAATAACTTTTCATGTTCAAAACTGTGCAATCTCCTCAAACAATAGCATGGAATTATTTCACTGTAATAGCTACTGTAAATTGGACAGTGCAGTTAGATTAACAAGCATTTAAGCTTTCTGCCAATATCAGATATGTCTATGTCCTGGGAAATGTTCTTGTTACTTACAAACTCATGCTAATTGCATTAGCCTACGTTAGCTCATGGTCTAGTGGTGCTAGTATTTTAATATATGGTATAAAGCATGGTACTGTACAGTGACACTTTAGTTCAGGGGTGTCAAACTCATTCCACAGAGGGCCCAGTGTCTGCTCGTTTTTGTTTTTTCCTTTCAGATAAGACCTAGACAACCAGGTGTGGTTCGGCATATTTATTTTTTATGTCCATCTAAATGTTAGCTATTAAAAATCAGGTTTAACAGGAACAGCAAGGGGTAAAAAATCCATCAGTTTCAAAAAAAGATGTCAATGWATGCCGATGACTCAATTCTCTTCTTAARTCCGCAATCTGGATCCCTGCACGGTTTCATTGAAGATGACTTTTCTAGCCTCTCTGGACTAAAACCCAATTAAGTGTACCATATTAGGTATTAGAATGTGAAAATACACAGTGATTATACAACCTTGTAGTTTACCAATACAATKGGCTGATGGTGAAGTAAACATATTTGATATTCTTATCTCTAAAGATATAAATGAACTTACCAAAACCAATTTTAATAAAAAGGTGGCAAAAATAGACAAGATTCTGCAAACATGGAGACCTGAAGAAGTCTATTTTATGGTAAAATCAYAGTTTAATTATTTACTCATGGGGCTGCCTACTCCAGACAACTCATTTTTTAAAATCATATGARCAAAAAATGTTTCACTTCATTGGAACGCTAAGCCAGTCAAAATTAAACTTGCCTATTTACATAATGAATACGTGCTTGGGGGGGCTGGAATGATTAAATATTAAAGCTTTAAACCTCTCACTAAAAGCTTCACTCATTGATAATTATACTTAAACCCAAACGGGTTCTCCAGTAGATTATTAAGGCTCATCCTTTGTTCAAAAATTGCCCTTTTGCCTTTATACAGATTACAACTTTTAATTTCCGATTAATTGAAAATGAAACTTTGTTCAAAATAATGCCCTTTCATAAACAAGCCATGCAAAGCTGGTTACAATTTAAATGTTATCCTCCAGAAAAGACAGAACAAATATTATGTTTCAACTGAAATATACTGATTAAAAAAATGTTCTTCATAGATAAAAAAAAAAAGATTGGTTTTGTATGTATTAACGATATTATGAATAGGAGGCGTTATGTCATACAGTACCAGTCAAAAGTTTGGACACACCTACTCATTCAAGGGTTTTTCTTTTATTTATTTTTAATATTTTCTACATTGTAGTGAAGACAACAAAACTATGAAGTAACACACATGGAATCATATTTTAACCAAAAAAGTGTTAAACAAATCCAAATATATTTTAATATTTAACATTCTTCCAAGTAGCCACCCTTTGCCTTGATGACAGCTTTGCACACTCTTGGTATTCTCTCAACCAGCTTCATGATATAGTCACCTGGAATGCATTTCAATTAACAGGTGCGCCTTGTTAAAAGTTAATTTTTGGAATAAATTTTCTACTTAATGCTTTTGAGCCAGTCAGTAGTGTTGTGACAAGGCAGGGGTGGTATACAGAAGATAGCCCTCTTTGGTAAAAGGACAAGTTCATAAAATAAAAAATATTGTATTTATTTTTATTTTATTTAAACTTTATTTAACTAGGCAAGTCAGTTAAGAACATTTTTTTATTTACAATGACGGCCTACCAAAAGGCAAAGAGCCTCCTGCGGGGACAGGGGCTGGCATTAAAGATTAAATAAATTAAATATAAATACTGTATATGACAAAACACACATCACGACAAGAGAGACACCACGACACTACATAAAGAGAGACCAAAGACAACATAGCATGGCAACAACAAATGACAACACAGCATGGCAGCAACACATGACAACAACATGGTAGCAACAAAACATGACAGCAGCACAACATGGTAGCATCACAAAACAGGGTACATACATTAGTGGGCACAGACAACAGCACAAAGGGCGAGAAGRTTGAGACAACAATACATCACGCAAAGCAGCCACAACTGTAAGCAAAGAGAAACTACAGTCCATCATTACTTTAAGACGTGAAGGCCAGTCAATACGGAACATTTCTAGAACTTTGAAAGTTTCTTCAAGTGCAGTCGCAAAAACCATCAAGAGCTATGATGAAACTGGCTCTCATGAGGACCGCCACAGGAACACAGGAACTTTTGACTGGTACTGTATGAGAATTGGACTGCCTGTGTAATCCCAGCCGTAATGGTCCAAAGCGCTGACAACTCAATCGTAAAAACCCCCCTGAGGCAAAGAAATAGGACTATGTATTTACAACATGTATTCTTCTTTCCTAATTGGTTCCACTGTAAACAACAAACACACATTTACAGGCTTAATCCCAAATAGCACCCTTTCCCCTTTGGGCCCTCATCCAAAGTAGTGCACTACATAGGGAATAGGGTACACACACACAAACACAAACACACACACACACCCAAACAACTTTCATCCTCCATGCATGGCTCTATCGTTCAGTGGTCAGTACTCTGAAAACTAAGCCAGTGATACGGTTACTAAGACGTCGGTTACTAAGACGACGGTTACTAAGATGATGGTTACTAAGACGACGGTTACTAAGACGACGGTTACTAAGACGTCGGTTACTAAGACGTCGGTTACTAAGACGTCGGTTACTAAGACGACGGTTACTAAGACGACGGTTACTAAGACGACGGTTACTAAGACGACGGTTACTAAGACGTCGGTTACTAAGACGTCGGTTACTAAGACGACGGTTACTAAGACGACGGTTACTAAGACGTCGGTTACTAAGAAATCGGTTGCGAAGACTGTCACTGTGACACGAGTCCATCAAGACGAACAATGGAAGACGTTGTGGATTGACAAACGTGGTCTGCGTCCTAAATGGAACACTATTTGTTACGTAGTATAGTATTAGTATATTATAAAGTAAATTGTTCGTTATATAATGAGATGCTCTTTACATGATGAGGGTCACTCTGAAATAGCAAAAACACAACAGTAATCAACGACGAAGACCATTACAGAGTCTTTACGCTCTAGCCAGAAAAAACCGTCGGTGTGTTCGTGTGACTGATTGGCTGTGKGTATTGTCATTTTGCACGTTATAGTGGTTTGGTCAGAGCCTTGAGACTCCTTCAATAGTAGAGTGAACTCAAGTCTTTTGGCCTCGTCTCTTGTGGCGTCGTCTCTTGTGGCCTTGTGTCTTGTGACCTCGTCTCTTGTGACCTCCTCTCTTGTGACCTTGTGTCTTGTGGCCTCGTCTCTTGTATGTAAAGTACCAGTCAAAAGTTTGGACACACCTACTCATTCGAAGGTTTTTCTTTATTTGACTATTTTCTACATGTTAAAAATAATAGTGAAGACATCAAAACTATGAAATAAAACATATCGAATCATGTAGTAACCAAAACAAGTGATAAACAAAATATATATTAGATGTAAAAAAAAAAAGTGAAAAGTGTTAAACAAATCCAAATATATTTTAGATTTTAGTAGTCAACCTTTGCTTTGATGACAGCTTTTTGCACACTCTTGGCATTCTCTCAACCAGCTTCACCTGGAATGCTTTTCGAACAGTCTTGAAGGAATTCCCACATATGATGAGCACTTGTTGGCTGCTTTTCCTTCACTCTGCGGTCCAACTTATGCCAAACCATTTGGGTTGAGGTCAGATAATTGTGGAGGCCAGGTCATCAGATGCAAGACTCCATCACTCTCCTTCTTGGTCAAATAGCCCTTACACAGCCTGGAGGTGTGTTGGGTCATTGTCCTGTTGTAAATCAACTGACAGTCCCATTAAGCGCAAACCAGATGTGATGGTGTATTGCTGCAGAATGCTGTGGTAGCCATGCTGGTTAAGTGTGCCTTGAATTCTAAATAAATCACTGACAGTGTCACCAGCAAAGCACCCCCGCACAAATGCACACCTTCTCCTCCATGCTTCACGGTGGGAACTACACATGCATAGATCATCCGTTCACCTACTCTGCATCTCACAAAGAAATAGTTCAATACAATTAAAAACATTACATTTCACAACAGAATTCATCACACATTAAGTGTGTGCCCTCAGGCCACCAGTCTACTTAAGTGATAATGCCGGAGAAGCCGGCGTTTGAAGAATATATTGGCACAGGTATTTTCAAACCTTGCCAATTTATCCTCCAAACACCGGCTTTGAGGGCATTATCACATAAGTCGAGTGGTGGATACATTGAGGCGCAACTTCACTGATGAGCGGCAACTTCACCTATGAGCGCAACTTCACCTGATGAGGCGCAACTCTTACCTGATGAGCGCAACTTTACCTGAATGAAGGCGCACTTCACCTGATGAGGCGCAACTTCACCTGATGAGGCGCAACTTACCTGATTGAGCAAATTCGCCTGAGAGGGCAACTTTACCTGATGAGGCCGCAACTTTACCTATGAAAGCGCCAACTTCGCCTTGATGAAGCGCAACTTCAACTTCACCTGATGAGGCCACTCACCTGATAGCGCAACTTCCTGATGAGGCACAACTTACCTGATGAAGCGCAAACTTCACCTGATGAGGCGCAACTTTACCTGATGAGGCGCAACTTTATGATGAAGCGCAACTGCTATGAAGCAACTTCGCCTGATGAAGCGCAACTTCCAACTTCACCTTGATGAGGCGCAACTTCCTGATAGGCGCAACTTAACTTCACCTGATGAGCGCAACTTCACCTGATGAGGCGCAACTTTACCTATGAGGCGCAACTTCACCTGATGAGGCGCAACTTCCCTGATGAGCGCAACTTCACCTGATGAGGCGCAACTTCACTCACCTGAAGAAGCGCAACTTCCCCTGATGAGGCGCAACTTCCTGATGAGGCGCAACTTTCACCTGATGAAGGCGCAACTTCGCCTGATGAGGCGCAACTTCACCTATGAGGCGCAACTTCACCTGATGAGGCGCACTTCACCTGATGAGGCCACTCGCACTGATGAGGCGCAACTTCACCTGATGAGCGCAACTTCACTGATGAGGCGCAACTTCACCTGAGAGCCGCAACTTCGCCTGATGAGGCGCAACTTCACCTGATGAGGCGCAACTTCACCTGATGAGGCGCAACTTCACCTGATGAGGCCGCAACTCGCACTGATAGGCGCAACTTTCACCTGATGAGCGCAACTTCGCCTGATAGCGCAACTTCACTATGAGGCGCAACTTCACCTGATGAAGCGCAACTTCGCCTATGAGGCGCAACTTCACCTGATGAGGCGCAACTTCGCCTGATGAGCGCAACTTCAACTTCACCTGATGAAGCGCAACTCCCTAGAGCGCAACTCCCTGATGACGCACAACTTCAACTTCGCCTGATGAGCGCAACTTCGCCTGATAGCACCAACTTCAACTTCACCTGATGAAGCGCAACTTCGCCTGATGAGCGCCAACTTCAACTTCACTTGATGAAGCGCAACTTCGCCTATGAGCACAACTTCAACTTCACCTGATGAAGCACAACTTCGCCTGATGAGGCGCAACTTCAACTTCACCTCATGAGGCGCAACTTCGCCTGATGAGCCAACTTCAACTTCACCTGATACGCAACTTCAACCGCCTGATGAGCGCAACTTCGCCTGATGAGCACAATTCAACTTCACCTGATGAAGCGCAACTTCGCCTGATGAGGCGCACTCAACACTTCACCTGATGAGCGCAACTTCAACTTCACCTGATGAGGCGCAACTTCAACTTCGCCTGATGAGGCAACTTCGCCTGATGAGGCGCAACTTCACCTGATGAGGCGCAACTTCAACTTCGCCTGATGAGGCGCAACTTCAACTTCGCCTGATGAGCGCAACTTTACCTATGAGGCGCAACTACCTGAGAGGCCGCAACTTCGCCTGATGAGGCGCAACTTAACTTCGCCTGATGAGGCGCAACTTCAACTTCGCCTGAGTGAGCGCAACTTCGCCTGATGAGCGCAACTTCGCCTGATGAGGCCCCAACTTCAAAACTTCCCTGATAGGCACTTCGCCTGATGAGGCGCAACTCCCTGATGAGCGCAACTGAATGAGGCACAACTTCACTCATTGAAAATGTTCTTGCTCGTCAGGACACTGTCGTTCAGAGGAGCTAGCCAACAACACAACTATAGTAACACAATCACTTAAAACTGAAGCTGGAAAGACCGCAAATTAGCTGCGTTTCGTTTTACATTTTTTTCAGAATTTTTGTTTGTTTGTTGTTGTAGTTGTCCATAAAAATGATGCCAGCTGAATCATGATTTTGACTGGCTGAGAAACGCTGCCTGTCTGTCTCGTCCCGACTCCCGACACGTTCATTACTGGAGATCAAATTTGAACATTGAAACAATGTTGCAAATGTCAGAGAGACAGAAAGCAAGGTTTACACAAATCTCCGGTTGTTGAAAATTAAATGTTAGTCTAAAAGAAATGTAAGATAATGTCAAGATGCTTTTTATAGTGGAGATCAAGTTTATAAATTGGTTGGCTGGGCTGATGAGACAGTGGATCGTGGATCGTCAGTCAAATGGAACAGAATAATAGGCATTATAGCGTCATAGATTTAGCCGGTGGCGACGTGTGGTTTTAACCAATCAGCATTCAGGATTAGACCCACCCGTTGTATAATACCACATATCTACAATACAAAGCCCATGTGTATGTGTGTGTCTAGGGGGTATTTTATCATGTGTGTTTATGTGTGTCTCTTTACAGTCCCCGCTGTTCCATAAGGTGTATTTGATCTGTTTTTTAAAAATTTTATTCTACTGCTTGCATCAGTTCCTTGATGTGGAATAGAGTTCCATGTAGTCATGGCTCTATGTAGTACTGTGCGCCTCCCATAGTCTGTTCTGGACTTGGGGATTGTGAAGAGACCTCTCGTGACATGTCTTGTGGGGTATGCATGGGTGTCTGAGCTGTGTGCTAGTAGTTTATTAAACAGACAACTTGGTCCTTTCAACATGTCAATACCTCTCTCAAATACAAGTAGTGATGAAGTCAATCTCTCCTCCACTTTGAGCCAGGAGAGATTGACATGCATATTATTAATGTTAGCTCTGAGTGTACATTTAAAGGCCAGCCATGCTGCCCTGTTCTGAGACAATTGTAATTTTCCTAAGTCCCTCTTTGTGGCACCTGACCACACCTGACCACAAACTAGGGCCTGTAGGACCTGCCTTGTTGATAGCTACTGTTGTATCAATATGTTTTGACCATGACAGTTTACAATCCAGGGTTACTCCAAGCAGTTTAGTCACCTCAACTTGCTCAATTTCCACATTGTTCATTACAATATTTAGTGAATGATCTGTCCCAAATACAATACTTTCAGTTTTTGAAAAATGTCTTTCTTCTCCCTATGGCATCACCTATGGCATCGCCTATGGCTTCACCTATGGCATCACCTACGGCTGGACCATCTGAAGCTACTTAAATCAAGTTGTTATTTCTTTCTTCTCCCTCTTTCTTTTTCTCCTGAATGACTCTTATATGAAAGAGAAAATACTATCTGAGAGAAGAACGAGGAGAGCTAAGGAAAGGGCGGTCATCCGCTGTATATTACAAAAGCATTACAGGGTTACCGGGCCAGCACATCTCACCCCCCCCCTCCCTCCCAGCGGGAAGGATGGATGAAAACCATGTTATACATACAGAGAGGGATGGGGAAGGAGAATCGTATGTGAACGAGAGTGAGACTGAGAGAAAGAGCGATCGAGAGAGAGAGCGATCAACCGCTACCATCCAGAAGGCGAGGTCAGTACAGGTGCATCAAAGCGGGGACCGAGAGACTGAAAAACAGCTTCTATCTCAAGGCCATCAGACTGTTAAACAGCCACCACTAACGTTGAGTGGCTGCTGCCAACATACTGACTCAACTCCAGCCACTTTAATAATGGAAACATTTATGTAATCATTTTATCACTAGCCACTTTATATAATGCTTACATACCCTACATTACTCATCTCCTATGTACAGTGGGGAGAACAAGTATTTGATACACTGACAATTTTGCAGGTTTTCCTACTTACAAAGCATGTAGAGGTCTGTCATTTTTATCATAGGTACACTTCAACTGTGAGAGACGGAATCTAAAACAAAAATCCAGAAAATCACATTGTATGATTTTTAAGTAATTAATTTGCATTTATTACAAAAACGTTTATTACAAAAACGGGGGGGCAAAGGTCAAGGGGCAGGCTCAGTAGTCCAGAGCAGAGTCCGAAAGGTACATAACGACAGGCAGGCTCAGGGTTAGGGCAGGCAGAGGTCAGTAATCCAGAGTGGAATAACAAGGTACATAACGACAGGCAGGCAGAATGGTCAAAAACCGTGAAAGCTAGAAAACAGGAACTAGAGACATACAGGAGCACGGGGGGGAAAACGCTGGTAGGCTTGATGAAACAAAACGAACTGGCAACAGACAAACAGAGAATACAGGTTTAAATACACAGGGGATAATGGGGAAGGTGGGTGACACCTGGAGGGGGGTGGAGACAAGCACAAAGACAGGTGAAACAGATCAGGGTGTGACATGGTACTTGCTAAAGTTCATGATGACGTTGACCTTAACAAGGGCCTCATGTAGGACCAGTGGAAGCAAAATAGCCTGATAACATCAAAGATCCACCACCATATTTGACAGTAGGTATGAGGTACTTTCGCTAATGGTTTTTCGCTAAGGTTTTTCGCTAAGATTTTTCACTAATGTGCGTGGCCAAAGAGCTCTGTTTTCATATCATCTAACCATCGCACCACCTGGAGTTTGATAAACGGCACTGGAACAGGTGGCCAGATGACATGAAAATAGACTTAACCCACAGGGACCTTGTAAAGGCAGCGCAGGCAGTAGTCTCTGCAGAGGTGGTGAATGATGACTGGTCTCACTCACACAGAGCTACCCTACGTCTTCATCTCTTTTCTCGCCTCTCTCTCCAGGGGAAATCCTGCGACGAGTGAGGTACGGACGCCCAACAACCTGCCCATTCGACCCCTATCCCTTCTTCCTTTCTCCAGACCATCTCTGGAGACCTTCTCTCACTTCCCTCCTCAACTTATCCCTGACAACTGGYTGCATCCCCMTCTGACATTAAGATGGCCAGAGTCGCTCCACTCCTCAAGAAACCAACACTCTGACGTCCAAAACTACAGACTCTCTCGTTATTTCACTCAGAAGGATCTTCTTGACCCTAACCAGTCAGGCTTTAAGACGGGTCACTCAACCRAGACTGCTCTTCTCTGTGTCACGGAGGCTCTCCGCTCTGCCAAAGCTGACTCTCTCTCCTCTGTTTTTATCCTCATAGATCTATCCGCTGCCGTCGACCCCGTTGAAACATCAGATCCTCCTTTCCACCCTACCAGGGTTGGACGTCTCAGGCTCTGCACACTCTTGGATTGCATCCTACCTGGCAGGTCTCTCCTACCGGGTGGTGTGGAGAGGATCTGTGTCTGCACCACATACTTTCATTACTGGTGTCCCCCAGGTCTCAGTTCTAGGCCCCCTCTTCTTCTCTGTCGATTACACCAAGTCATCAGCTCCGTTCAATATCCTCACATGTTCTCCTATCACTGCTATGAGGATGGACTCTCTCTTCTCTCTTACACCAAGTCACTCAGCTCCGTCATAATCCTCACATGGCTCTTCCTATCATTGCTATGAGGATGGACCTCTCCTCTTCTCTCATACACAAGTCACTCGCTCGTTCATATCCTTCACATGTATCTCCTATCACTGCTATGAGGATGGACCTCTCCTCTTCTCTCTATACACCAAGTTCACGCGCTCCAATCATTCCTCACATGGGTCTCTCCTATCACTGCTAATGAGGATACACCAAACTACTTTTCTCCTTCCCCCCTTCGTGACATCCAGTGGTGATGACACACACTCTATCTCAGAATGGATGTCACTCCCACACCTTCAAGCTAACCCTCGACCAAAATGGAGCAGGTCTCCCTCCGTGGAAGGTCTTGCCTGCTCCAAGACCTCTCCACATGGGTTGACAACTCCTCGGTGTCCCTCCCAGAGTGCGAGTAGGGAGGAGAGGGTGGAGGTGGGAGAGAGGAGAGATGGGGGGGGTTAGGTGGGGGGTGGAATAGGGAGAGAGGGGGGTGGAGTGGGAGAGAGAGAGGGGGGGTTGAGGTGGGGGCGTTGTGAGGTAGGGAGGAGGGGGTGGAGGTGGGAGAGAGAGAGAGAGGGGGGTTGAGGTAGGAGAGAGGGATGGGTGACGGTAGAGGAGAGGGGGGTTGGCGGGTGGAGGAGGGAGGGGAGGGGGGAGGTGCGGAGAGAGAGAGAGGGGGGTTGAGTGGGTCGGGTGGAGGTGGAGGTTAGGGAGGGGAGGTGGGCGATGGAGAGAGGGGGGGTTGATGTGGGGGGTTGGAGTAGGGAGGGAGGGGGGTGGAGGTGGGAGAGAGGGAGGGGGGTAAAGTAGGGGGTGGGGTAGGGAGGAGTGGGGTGGAGTGGAGAGAGGGGGTAAGGTGTGAGGTGGCGGTAGAGGAGTGGGGTGGGGTGGGAGAGAGGGGGGGTAAGGTGTGCGGTCGGCAGTTGGAAGGGAAGGGTGGAGGTGGGAGAGAGGGGGGTAAGGTGGTGCGGTGCGGTTAGGGAGGGAGGGGGTGGAGGTGCTATGATATTTCTGCAGGACTATACAGTCTGTATTTATGTTCTCCTGTTCTACATTAGAAAGAACACGTTGTTCAGGGACTTTCGTGCAGTTGTATCTGGAGAGTTCGATGATGTCATACTGCCACTCACAGTGACAGACAGGCCTTCTGTTTCTGTCTGCTCTGTCTCTCTCTCTCGTCGGGGGGAGGCTGGGTTCTAACTTCTGTTCTAAGTCTGTTAAAATTAAGTTTGTGCTTTAAAGTGATGTAACTACTTGGGGCCACATAAATATTTTCCCCTTCTCTTCGTCAGAGAAGGTACAGATTCATTTTTTAAAAATCTTCTTCACAGTCTGTCTTCCACTGTGACAGCTCAGGCTAGCTAATAGCTGAGGTAGGGGCGTTACGAGAGGCATGTGGATGCTGAGAGGGAAGGAGGGGGATGTAGGGATGAAAGGCTGTCTGAGTTCTGTGAGCTTTGAGCAGAGATCAACGCTGGAGTCTTCTGAACAACATGAAAGACAGAGAGAGAGTGAGAGGGAGCAGGGAGAGAGGAGAGAGAGAGAAAAGGAGAGAGGGGGGGAGGGGAAGAGAGAGAGAAAAGGGAGGGAGAGGGGGGAGGAGGGAAGAGAGAGAGGAAAAGGAGGAGAGGGGAGGAGGGGAAGAGAGTGGAGGAGAGAGGAGGGAGGGGAAGAGAGAGGAAAAGGAGGAGAGGGGGGAGGAGGGGAAGAAGAGTGGAGGGGAGAGGAAGTGAGGGAAAGAGAGAGATAAGGTGATGAAGGAGGAGAGGGAGAGAAGGAGAGAGAGAGAGGAGGAGAGAGAGAGAGAGAGAGAGAGAGAGGAGGGGAAGAGAGAGATAGAGAGAGGGAGAGAGAAAGAGAGAACGTATCAAGCATGGTCTACCAACCAAAGGACATCCAGCCAACTTGACACAACTGTGGGAAGCATTGGAGTCAACATGGGCCACCATCCCTGTGGAACGCTTTCAACACCTTGTAGAGTCCATGCCCCGACGAATTGAGGCTGTTCTGAGGGGATTGCAACACAATATTAGCAAGGTGTTCTTAATGTTTGGTACACTCAGAGTATATTTTGTATCTCGACATCTGCTACAGTGTGAGTTAAGATCAAAAGGCATGTGTTTGTACGTGTGAAAACAGGCGGAATGGATTCCATAAGAAACATTACTATGGCAACCCAACAACGGGAAATATCAAATATTGATGCAAAAATGCAACAGGCGGCCCATCCCCTGCATGAAACGTTACTATGGCAACCTCCAACAGGCGGCCCATCACCCTGCTGTGAAACGTTACTATGGCAACCTCCAACAGGCGGCCCATCGCCCTGCTGTGAAATGTTACTATGGCAACCTACAACAGGTGGCCCATCGCTCTGCTGTTATACGTTACTATGGCAACCTGTAACAGGCGGCCACTTCACCGGATGATTAAGTTAGYCAGGTGTGTCTGGGGGGTGATTACGGTCATCTATTGTATTTCATGAACACATGTGTACATGTCTAGACAATAGTGACCCATCCACTTACCTAGGTGTGGCTGGGGTGGTTATCGCATTTCCTTTCAAATGACCCATCAATTTAGTGTATCAGGTAAGCGTCATCTAATAATTATGAATTATTTATCAAATATTTCATCTGGAGACTTTCTGTTTTTGACATGGCTACTATGCAAGTAACCATTTCACTGTTACCGTTTACACCTTCTGTATCCTGCATATGTGCCAAATAAACATAGATGTTATTTGATATAGTGTGTGTTTACCAGAGACAGTACTGTGAAGAACAACAGGACCTGCACCCAAGTCAGTTTAGGATAAAGGCCAATGACTAGTTAAAGTTTATGTTTACCTGGAGTTTTCCCTTATTGTTGGCTACTACTTTCATCACTTTTAGTCTTGAAAGCATTGGTTGTTTACTAAACTACTCACTCTGTTAAGCACATGTGAATAAAGTGGTGGGTGTGGCTAAAGCTTAAGAGGGTGTTAATAATGCTGAATGGGTTGTAGACAAAGAAGAGCTCTCCAGTAGGTGTACCAAAACATTCAAGGGCCATTTTCTCAAAAGTGGGGTTACAAGTTTATCAACTTTCAAAGCAGACTGTTCAACTGTTCAGCAGACTCTTCAACTGTAGTGCATAGAATATACAATTTTCTAGCTCTGAGTCTCTAMAAAATGTTGCTACATAAGACCGAATCACAAATGTGATTTTCCTTTTTTGTATGTTACTTTCACACTATGAGGTCGAAATAACACTTTTAAATGATGAACATTATCGTAATGCCCTTTTTGTGTAAGAGCTGCCAGAAGAAAAAATGCTTGGAACATCAGCCTGTTCAAGTGGGATGGAACTTTTTGGCCCACATCATGACGTCACAATGTGATCTCATTACAATAGACCAATGACTGTTCATCTGGGTAACGGGATGGGCTCTAGATCATAATATCAGCCAATCAGGGCTATGTATGTAAATATCTTCAAATTTGTTTTCTAATGCCCACACGATCAGACTGAGCATTTTAAGGACCAAAAGAGGCTCAGGGAAATAAATGATAAAAAAATATAATTTTGAGTTATTTTCATTAAATAACATACAGTGATTTATTAGACCTACCGTAATTATAAATAAAACATTTAAATACTGAATTGGGGCATTAAACTGTTTTGCGGAGAAATGAAATGACTTATTTAATTGAAGAAGTTAGGTACCCTAACTCCAGCCCTAACCCTACCCCTTAACCCTAATCCTAACCCTAACCTTAAACCTTAACTCAACTATATAACATAAACTAGCTAACCCCTGATTATAGCGCCCTTATACCCTAACCTACTAACCTTAACCATTATATATCTTCAAACGCATTACACCACTCCTACACCCCCCTTACCCACCACTTACGACAAACTCACCTTTTAGACTCCTATTACCCTGTATTAACACACTTACACCACTTTAAACCTTAACCTTAAACCTTAAACCCAACCTTAACCCTAACCCTAACCCTACCTTAACCCTAAACCCAACCTTAACCCGAACCCTAAACCTTAACCCTAACCTAATAACCTGTTAACCATCAATACCCCTTAACC